>NC_068921.1:60166353-60469384 GCF_023091745.1 Budorcas taxicolor | reverse complement strand
AGTCATGTACAGATTTGAGAGTTGGACCATAAAGAAGGCTGAGCACTGAGAAACTGATGCTTTCAATTGCGGTACTGGAGAATGCTGGGGTCCAGCCCTGGTGGATCCAGGGTAATTCAAAGGGGGAATGGAGTCGGTATCCTAGGAAAGAACTTATTTAATTACAGATATAAAGAGAGATTAGAAAAGAATAGTGTAGTAGGAAAATTAGTGGAGAAAGAGGCTGAATAACTTGGTTTTCGTGGAATACCAATAAAACCTTGAGAAAAAAGGTTTACACCACCTATGTAGGCCACAGGCATCTTTCCATTCTCCCAAAGGAGAGGAGACACTAAGGCCTCCCCTGTCAGATCTTACAAGCCCAGGCATAATTAGCAGGCTTGGCAGGCATCCACGCTCCAGATGGGAATTCACCCAGAAAATGAGAGAAAGAACGACATGAGATCAGTCTTTCCAGGAACTGAACCATTTTCTTTATTTTCCAGGTTGGCTTATATATTTTCTGTTATACATAGAGATAGAATACAAAGTCATGTGGGGTCAGCAGACCTGACCTTTATCAAAATCAGGTGCTTCATATAAATGTATACAAAAGGTCTTAGGTGGCTTTACATCATCTTATGGCCAGGGGGCCTGCTAACATTTTATGGCCCTTTCTTTCTGATAATGGTAAGTCAACCAGAAAACTTATTTTCTCCAGAGGTGATTGTTCTTAAACCAGGCACCAGATAAAGCTGCATTCCTATAGGGTGAAGGTGCAGTGGGTTACAATTAAGAAAGGAATTTAGTTATCCTAAAGTTTAACATGATTAATATCAAAGGTTAATACCTATTTCTCCTATATGCTAGTTATACTCGTTTATGTGTATAAGGGCAGGGAATATGGAGACTTGGCAGCAAATATTGGCCTAACAAATGAAAACTCTTCACCACTAGTACTATACTAATAACTTTCTCACTTCTCAAAAGAGTCTGTATTTAGAAAGTTTAAAGCATCTTGTGCCTCTCACCTTTGGGAGGCTGTGAACAATCACATATGGCCAGATGAACCTATCAGGCAAGCTACAGAACTTTCAGAGGAGTTTGTAAGTTGAAACACTCTTGTCATGCCCAGGAATTTTTATTAACTGGAGCTGTAAGTTAACTCCTTATCTGAGAGAGGTGGTGGGGGACAGCCCCCCATAAAGTCAGAGGTGTAGGTGAGAGCATAAAGCAGTAAAGTAGGCAGACTCTGGTTTTGGGGGTAGATGCTCAGGAACAGGAGGTCTCCTGAGGCTCATTCCCACCTTTGTGTATGCCGAGCCTCCTTCCTCATGATCTTTGCCACGGGCAGAGTTCCTCATGCTGGCTCCCAGCAGGAGAAGACTCTCTTAAGAGCCCCTTGGGACACCAATGAGATCAAATCAGTCAATCCTAAGGAAAATGAACCATGAATATTTATTGGAAGAACTGATACTGAAGCTAAAGCTCCAATACTTTGGCCACCTGATGGAAACAACTGACTTATTGGAAAAGACCCTGATTGGGAAAGAATGAGGGCTGCAGTAGAAGGGGGAGACAGGGAATGAGATTGCTGGATGGCATCACCACTCAATGGACATGAGTTTAAGAAAATTCTGGGAGACAGTGAATGGCAGGGAAGCCTGGCATGCTAAACTTCATGGAGTCGCAAAGAGTCAGACATGACAGCAACAACAAAAACACACAAAAGCAATTTGGTTAATATACAATGAAGCAATGATTCTGAAATGATCAGCCTTTTTAATATTTACTTTCAAATATGAAAATTTTATTGGATAAAAATCCTTTTCCAAAAATAGAAATGAATACTTGAAGAATATTAACAGATAACACTGTTTTTAAACAGTAATAAACACACAATCTAGCCCCATATGTTTCAAATACTCCAAAGATGAACACAAAAACAGTCAGTAAAATACTTAGCAAAAAATGAAGAATTTAATGGGTCAAAACAAGAGAGCAAAAAAAAAAAAAAAAAGAGTTTTGGCATTTTTTTTTTTTAAGTCACTCAGTCGTGTCCGACTCTTTGTGACCCCGTGGACTGCAGCCCACCAGGCTCCTCAGTCCATGGGATTCTCCAGGCAAGAATACTGGAGTGGGTTGCTATTTCCTTCTCTAGGGGATCTTCCCAACCCAGGGATCGAACCCGGGTCTCCTGCATTGGAGACAGATGCTTTAACCTCTGACCCACCAGGAAAGCCCTTTAAAACTGGAGGAAGCACAAGCTGGAATCAAGATTGCAGAGAGAAATATCAATAACCTCAGATATGCAGATGACACCACCCTTATGGCAGAAAGTGAAGAACTAAAGAGCCTCTTGATGAAAGTGAAAGAGGAGAGTGAAAAAGTTGGCTTGAAGCTCAACATTCAGAAAACTAAGATCATGGCATCTGGTCCCATCACTTCGTGGCAAATAGATGGGGAAATAGTGACTGACTTTATTTTTCTGGGCTCCAAAATCACTGAAGACGGTGACTGCAGCCACGAATTTAAAAGATGCTTACTCCTTAGAAGGAAAGTAATGACCAACCTAGACAGCATATTAAAAAGCAGAGACATTACCTTCCCAACAAAGGTCCGTCTAGTCAAGGCTATTGTTTTTCCAGTGGTCATGTATGGATGTGAGAATTGGACTGTGAAGAAAGCTGAGTGTCAAAGAATTGATGCTTTTAAACTGTGGTGTTGGAGAAGACTCTTGAGAGTCCCTTGGACTGCAAGGAGATCCAACTAATCCATCCTAAAGGAGATCAGTCCTGGGTGTCCATTGGCAGGACTGTTGTTGAAGCTGAAACTCCAATACTTTGGCCACCTGATGTGAAGAGCTGACTCATTGAAAAAGCCCCTGATGCTGGGAAAGATTGAGGGCAGGAGGAGAAGAGGAAGACAGAGGTTGAGATGGTTGGACGGCATCACCAACTCGATGGACATGGGTTTGGGTGGACTCCAGGAGTTGGTGATAAACAGGGAGGCCTGGCGTGATGCAGTTCATGGGGTTGCAAAGAGTTGGACACGACTGAGAGACTGAACTGAACTGAACTTTAAAACAAAAGAATACATTTCCAATCTCTTTTGGTTATTTGGTTTTGGATATACAATTACATACAAACTGCATTTTTCCAGGAGAAAATTTTAGACGTCTGATGAGGATTTGGGGGTATTATTTTTATCTTTTTCTTTTGATCATTTACATTTTCTATTTGCTCTCAGCATATTTATTATTTTTGGAAACAGTGAGATCTAAAGAGTATGCTGCAATTAGTTAGTTTGTATGGACTGTGATCTCCATAATTGGTCTCCAAGCAGTACTTTTTGTTGTTTTAAACAATGTGGCTAATATAATATGCATGATGAAAATGTTAGTCCTATTGTTTTTGCAGCCTGTGATGTTTTCAAATCTATCAACAAAATAAAAACAAAGCTTGGACTATGCCAGAGTGAGTGCTTAATGATAGTGCCCATATTTTGTTTTTTCCTTCATGGACAGATTTTGTTACTAAACTCAGAACTCTCAGTTTTACAGCATCAACATACAAGACAATGGTCTACATGATTTGCATTCTGACTAAGACCACATGTGCACTGCTGAAGACAATACCTCCCTCGTTTCTTCATCCCCACGCAAAAAAAGTGACAACATGGAACACTTAACTCTGAAAGGAAAGTGGGATTTTTTTTTTTTTTAATAAGGTCATTTCCTAAGGAATGATAATATTCTTTCCAAGTAACATTCATATCTTTAAAAATGAATAACATTTCTTCTTTCTTGCATTAAAATAACATTTTAGAGAAGAAGTGGATAAAATGTCTGGTTAAGCCTTGCCTACTTAATTTGACCATGTCTGTTTTGATTTGGGAAGCATTATCCTAAATACACACACACACACACACACACACACACAAATAAAAGGTGGTCCCATCAGAAGAGTTAATGTTATGTGTCCAATAATGTCCTACTAAGCTTTGAAGTCAATCTATATAATAATCATACTATATTCAGAATTTAGGTTGTTTGTTGAAACAACCTGGAAGATATTAGGTGAAGTGAAATAAGCCATATACATGGAATCTTAAAAAGTTGAGTAGAAGTAGAGTATAGAATGGTGGTTACTAGTGGTTAGGAGGTGGGCAAATGGAGGCATGGTCAAAGGGTGTGAAACTGCAGTTATACAGGATGAGTGAGTCTAGAGATCCAATGTACAACATGAAGGTTACAGTCAATAGTACCATATTGTATACTGGACATTTCCTATGAGGTTAGATTCCTGGTTCTCTCACCAAAAAAAGATTATAACTATGTGAGGACATGATATGTCTTAGATATATGGATCCATGTATATCTCATAGATCCATATATAGGGAATAAATGCATATGTATAAATATTATACCAATAATAATTATAATAATTATAATCAAAATGTTATATTGTAATTATACTAATTATAATAGACACTAATTACATACATATGTAATTCATTTATATCACCTATGATCATAAGTGCTCCATATCAAGTTTCTACTGGATTGAGGTAACAGTTTATTTGTTTATTTTTAATTGAAGGATAATTGCTTTACAGTATTTCATTGATTTTTATCAACAGTAACATGAATGCTCAAGTGGGATGGGACTTGGATAAATCTATGGCTCATTCCTGTTGAGGTAATATTTTAATTATGAGTCATACATGACTGATAAAGTTACTATTTCTTCATAATTAAATACAGAAAACAAAAGGCTATTAATTAGATTTTAAACATTAATAAACCAAAGTGGATGTTAGGAAGTACCAAAAGTACAGTAACTGATAAATGATATAAGCAAAGTCCAATTTATTCTTAAAAGGGTACTTTAATGTACATATGTAGACTAGAAAAATGGTACAGATGGACCTATTTCCAGGGCAGGAATAGAAGTGCAGACTTAGAGAACAGATATGTGAACAGGGGCTGGGGGAAGGGAGAAAAGGACAAATTGGGAGATTAGGATCAATATATATATACCACCATGTGTAAAATACATAGCTAGCTGGAACCTGCTATAAAGCATAGGAAGCTCATCTTGGTGCTCTGTGATGACCTAGATGGGTGGGATGGGGGGTAGGAGGGAGGCCCAAGAGGGAGTGAGTGTGTGTGTGTGTGTGTGTGTGTGTATGTGTGCATGCTAAGTCATTTCAGTCGTGTCTGACTCTGCAACCCTATGGACTATAGCCTACCAAGTTTCTCTGTCTATGGGGTTTCTCCAGGTGAGAATACTAGAGTGGGTCACCATGTGCCCCTCTAGGGAATCTTCCCAACCCAGGGATCAAACCGTATCTCATATATCTCCTGTATTGGTAGGCAGGTTCTGTACCACTAGTACCACCTGGGAAGCCCATACATATGTAAACATTTAGCTAATTCAATTTGTTATACAGTAGAAACTAATACAACATTGTAAAGCAACTATTCAATTTGCTATTAAACTATGAATAATAGCAACTTAAAAACATTTAGGTATCAAAAAAAACATTTAGGTATCAAAAAAAGAAAAATAAGATGATTTTGATATTTTACATTCTAAGAACATCTACTTTTTTGATCTATAGAATTACAGAATGCAAACTGAAATTTAAAGAAAAAATAGTTCAGCATTAAGCAAACACTGAGTATTCTGAGTTCACTTGATCATCTAGATTATGCCAGAAATGCACCCTAACCTTTCAAGCAGGCAAAATGAAATGGTTTCATTATTCTCCATTTAGAGACATATTTTTTAAAAGTAAACAAAATTATCATAAAACTTAATGCTTGAAAATACATTGGAAATATCCATTGGCTTACTACTAAGCATTTGGAAAACCTACAGTGATCACATGATGACTATAATACTAGCCCTAATGTGGATATTTTACCTTAAGCTAAAAAAAATAAAATGTTTCATTAGGTACAATAATGATCATATCTATGTAAGCAAGGTATTGTCAAGACAAAGATTCACAAGATGATTGGCAAAGTTACACTAATGCTAGTTATGCATTATGCATAATGCTGCTGCTGCTGCTGCTGCTAAGTCGCTTTAGTCGTGTCCGACTCTGTGCGGCCCCATAGATGGCAGCCAACCAGGCTCCCCCGTCCCTGGGATTCTCCAGACAAGAACACAGGAGTGGGTCGCCATTTCCTTCTCCAATGCATGCAAGTGAAAAGTGAAAGTCAAGTCGCTCAGTCGTGTCCGACTCTCAGCGACCCCATGGACTGCAGCCTACCAGGCTCCTCCATCCAGGGGATTTTCCAGGCAAGAGTACTGGAGTGGGGTGCCATCGCCTTCTCCGTGCATAATGCTAGTTATGCATAATGCAAAGTTATGTTAATACACATAATTCTTCATATTTTAGTATATTGAAAGAGTTGATAATACATTTCAGATATTTAATATAAAAGACCATACTCAATCAGTTGTTTCCTCATGAAAGGCATTTTTTGAAGTGTTAAAACTAAGATAGTTGTCATGTGATTAATACTGTAAAAATAAATACATCTGTGGTTGTTCATGGAATCAATTGCCTCTCAAAGGTGGTCTATAAAATTAAAAACAAAGAAAAAAAAAAAACTTGAGAACCCTTGCTTTGTATAATATGAATGTGAAAAAATCAAATAGTTACACATTTTTTAACCAACTCAGCTGCAGTTAAGGTGAGACATGGCACTCATTAGACATCTCTATCAGATGCTTTATGTTTCTACATATTAATGAGTAAATGTTTCACAGCCATAGTAGAATGCAATTCAGTTCTCTACAAGAAATTGCCAATAAACTCTGAAGACTACACATATCCAACAGCTACCCAACTGCTATGTCTTCAGGATTTCCCAATACATTTGATCAGAGGCCAAGCTTTCCAAGGTGCCCTCAGTCTGTGACTGACATTTGTGCTCAATTTGTGAGTCTTCCATGGGCAAACTGCATCTGCATTCCAGTTGGTCTGGCTGAGACTTCCTCAGAGCTGTGTTGAAGTCTGATGCTTATCTGCTTAGCTACCCAATTTGTCCTCCTTTCCCCTTGCGCTGCAAACACTGACAGACTTGAATGATTTATGAAGGCTTTCCCAGCTTACTCCTGCTCTCATTTTTATGTTTTTATAGGTAAGTTCACCATTAAACCTACTGTCCTTCTATTTTTTCTTGGTATCTGCTTTCAACACCCAGGTTCTCTGATGCTTAATTTTGGCCAAATTTATCGAGAATGATTATTAAATTATTTTGTACTGTAGCCTTGAATAAAATGTAGCTGTAAGCAAATTTTATACACTTGCTGAATCATTTTCTGCCAAAAATATATGGATACATTTACACCTTAGAATACTAGAAATACTTACATTCTACTATATTTGAAAGTGTGCCTTTTGACATTAATATGGTTTTTAAACTAAATCATACATAATTTTTTAAACAATAGCCATTTTTACCACAGATTTTAATGAGGCACAGTGTTCATGATACATTGGTTTTCCATCCCCTCAAACCAGGGAATAGGGTGGGCAGAAATCATCCTGGAAAAAAAATTTTTTTTAGTTAGATGCTTGGAATTTCATGTTTTGAATCTAAAGTCAGTTTAGTGTAATCACCAGTGCTCCACCAGCAGGAGATAACTGGAACATAGTTACAAAGTCTAGACTCTTTTAAGTATCACAGTTTTTGAAAATGTTAGAAACACTACAGTCAAATTATAGTGAATTATTCACAATCTTGTCTCAAAATTGTATTAGTCAGGGTTCTTTAGTCTATATTGCCAAATTTAGGATTTTGCTGATCTGCTATTTGAGAAATGGAATTCCAATGTATTTAAATTATATTTGCTCTATGATAAATATAAACAATAGGTAATGCTTGCAGAATTATAACCAGATTACAGTCAATGTCCAGGGGTTTGTCATAAGTAAAAACTTTGGTTCATTTATTTAAAAAATATAACTAACATGTTAAGAAATTAAAGCATAAGTATTTGACTTAACAGTATGAGATAATACAAGTCATTATTTATCAAAATGCAAAAAATCAGACTGTCTTTAAAATTGACACTTAGGTTTCAAATTACCAGTGCATTTAGTAAAATCTATAGCACAAGAAACTATTTGGGACAAATCTTTAAGGCTTCTTAGTGATTAGGTTTTAAAAGGTTTAGTGATTTAACTTCAGTGTTAGCCTCCATGTTCAGCATTTATTAAATATATTGAAATGGAAAGTCTCAAGATAGTAACAAGAAATCCAGAAGTGTTTTTTGTTAGTCAATTCCTTTATGACAAAGATAATCAATGATCTAATAATGAAGTTTTTCAAAATGAGATTTCTGTATACTTTGACGTGAACAATTTATATCGCTGTACTTTGAAATTCATTTGAAGGAGAAATTAATACTGTCTTTTAAGATTTCCTGAGCACTTTTACTTTGCCCATTGACTTTCATAAAAAACTGCTTTTCATCATTGCTCTGTTCTTAATTTGTTGAGTTCATTATTATAACTAAGTACACATTTCTGATATTAAAATATTTTGTGGACATTTTTCTAGGGAATTTAATGCAGAAAAATTAAAAAGTGTCAATCATGTTTTATGTTTTTTTTAAATAGCATATATGCTAAATAATGGTGTATAAAACTTTTGCTGAACTTTAGAGATTTTAACTTTTTTTTTTTTTTTTTTTTGGCCTCACTGCTTAGCTTGAGGATCTTATTTCTCTCACCAGGAACAAAACACAAACCCTGGCAGAGAAGGTGCCAAGTCCTAACCATTAGACTACCAGGGAGTTCCCGAGATTTTAACACTTCTAAATACAATAACAAAAATATTACCTCAGCAAAAATTATTATGTTTTATGAAAATACCTAGATTAACTTAATACATCTTTAAATTCTGTGCTACACATTTTAAACCATACTTGTTGTGGTAATATAAAAGATAAATATTCAATTTTTTATTGAAATGAGTTCTCTTGGCAGAACTCTATTAGCCTTTGGCCTGCTTCATTCTGTACTCCAAGGCCAAATTTGCCTACTACTCCAGGTGTTTCTTGACTTCCTACTTTTGCATTCCAGTCCCCTATAATGAAAAGGACATCTTTTTTGGGTGTTAGTTCTAAAAGGTCTTGTAGGTCTTCATAGAACCGTTCAACTTCAGCTTCTTCAGCATTACTGGTCAGGGCATAAATGGATTATCGTGATATTGAATGGTTTGCCTTGGAAACAAACAGAGATCGTTCTGTCATTTTTGAGATTGCATTCAAGTACTGCATGTCGGACACTTTTGTTGACTATGATGGCTACTCCATTTCTTCTAAGGGAATCCTGCCCACAGTAGTAGATATAATGGTAATCTAAGTTAAATTCACCCATTCCAGTTAATCTTAGTTTGCTGATTCCTAGAATATCGATGTTCACTCTTGTAATCTCCTGTTTGACCACTTTCAATTTGCCTTGATTCACTCACCTAGAGCCAGACATCTTGGAATGTGAACTCAAGTGGGCCTTAGGAAGCATCACTACAAACAAAGCTAGTGGACATGATGGAATTCCAGTAGAGCTATTTCAAATCCTGAATGATGATGCTGTGAAAGTGCTGCACTCAATATGCCAGCAAATTTGGAAAACTCAGCAGTGGCCACAGGACTGGAAAAGGTCAGTTTTCATTCCAATCCCAAAGAAGGGCAATGCCAAAGAATGCTCAAACTACCGCACAATTGCACTCATCTCACAGGCTAATAAACTAATGCTCAAAATTCTCCAAGCCAGGCTTCAGCAATATGTGAACCATGGACTTCCAGATGTTCAAGCTGGTTCTAGAAAAGGCAAAGGAACCAGAGATCAAATTGCCAACATCTGCTGGATCATGCAAAAAGCAAGAGAGTTCCAGGAAAACATCTATTTCTGCTTTATTGAATATGCCAAAGCCTTTGACTGTGTGGATCACAATAAACTCTGGAAAATTTTGAAAGACATGACAATACCAGATCACCTGACCTGCCTCTTGAGAAATCTGTATGCAGGACAGGAAGCAACAGTTAGAACTGGACATGGAACAACAGACTGGTTCCAAATAGGAAAAGGAGTATGTCAAGGCTGTATATTGTCACCCTGCTTATTTAACTTATATGCAGCATACATCATGAGAAACGCTGGGCTGGCAGAAACACAAGCTGGAATCAAGATTGCCAGGAGAAATATCAGTAACCTCAGATAGGTAGATGACACAACCCTTACGGAAGAAAGTGAAGAACTAAAGAGCCTCTTGATGAAAGTGAAAGAGGAGAGTGAAAAAGTTGGCTTAAAGCTCAACATTCAGAAAACTAAGATCATGGCATCTGGTCCCATCACTTCATGGCAAATAGATGGGGAAACAGTGGAAACAGTGGCTGGCTTTATTTTCCTGGGCTCCAAAATCACTGCAGATGTTTATTGCAGCCATGATATTAAAAGACACTTACTCCTTGGAAGGAAAGTTATGACCAACCTAGACAGCGTATTAAAAATCAGAGACATCACTTTGCCAACAAAGGTCCGTCTAGTCAAGGCTATGGTTTTTCCAGTGGTCATGTATGGATGTGAGAGTTGGACTGTGAAGAAAGCTGAGCACTGAAGAATTGATGCTTTTGAACTGTGGTGTTGGAGAAAACTCTCGAGAGTCCCTTGGACTGAGAGGAGATCCAACCAGTCCATCTTAAAGGAGATCATTCCTGTGTATTCACTGGAAGGACTGGTGTTGAAGCTGAAACTCCAATACTTTGGCCACCTGATGCGAGGAGCTGACTCATTGGTAAAGACCCTAATGCTGGGAAAGATTGAGGGCAGGAGGAGAAGGGGACGATAGAGGATGAGATGGTTGGATGGCATCACTGACTCAATGGACATGGGTTTGAGTGGACTCTGGGAGTTGGTGCTGGACAGGGAGGCCTGGCGTGCTGTGGTTCATGGAGTTGCAAAGAGCTGGGCATGACTGAATGACTGAACTGAACTGAATTGAAATGAGTTAAATTTCAATATCTTTGTAAGCTGTTACTGCTTCCTGAGGAGAAAAGTAAATTACTAAATATTAAAATACTCTTATTTAGTAAACTTCACATCTACTTTATGCCTGTGAATACTGTTCAGTTTTCCAGCAATCTTTCACTTATATTTTCAGACCACTAAGTGAATAATCTAAAATGTTAATTTATCATTTTGAACATCTGATTTGTCTGCAAAAGGCATTTTGAATATGAAACTATTTAAAAATTATGCCTTTTTTCCCACTGTGTTTCTTTCTTTCATGAAAAACTATTTAAATTTAATTTTCTTCATTGTGGATCACAAAAAGTTGGACATGGCTGAGCACACATACACATTGTATATGAATTTTCATTTGGGTTAAATATGTTCATTTTATAGGATTTTGTGAGATGTTTACCTTATCATGTTTTGTGTTCCTTTAAGATGATTTTGATGTATTAAGAAATATTTCCATATTTTCCTTAGAATGCTTAAACTGGAGAAGTAAAAAATACAGGTGGTAATCACAATAAAGAGAGGGGAAATAATTAATGCCTTTGTGTGTATGTGCACATTGCTGAATGGTTTTTGTTCTTGATGCAAAATTTATGGACAGTATTCATTTCTTTATAATCTGCTTTAAGTTTGAATAAAATTTTACCTTTTTTAAAAACTAGGCAGATAGAGAGAAGGAAGGAAAGAGAAAGAGTACTCCCTTTGTGACTGTAATAAATATAAGAAGAAAATGCAGTATCAGATGTCAACCTGCAGCCTCCCATTTGCCTGCTTGGGACTACAGGGTCATTTTAAGCTGTTTTTTCCCCTGAGATTGGAGTAGTTTGTGGCAGATGCAATGTAATGTATCTTTCTAGATTATGGCTCTTTAGTGACTCTTTCAAAATTATGAGCCAGCCAGGCTTTCTGCTTGCCAAAGCACCTGGAAAAAGGGCATTATTGGATTTTGGGAAGCTGCTTCAACATCGGGCTGGGTCCTAGACTCCCAACCCAGCCTGTGTCTACCCAGGCTCCTGAAACAAAGACCTTGACTAAATCTTAATCATTCTTTCTTCTCTTGAAGTTATTTCATCAGGATTAGGACTTTATCTTTTATTGGAATACTGGTTCCTAAATCTTAGATGGAAGAACATCTGATTTTCTATTGAAAAGTGGCTCCACAGTATATCCTAGCAAGTTTGGAATAAATTAAAACATTCTTTAGGCTAGGTTACACTGACAAAGACAATACTATGCATAGCCAAACTTAAGCCAAAAAATGTAAATTATCTTAAATTTGAAAATGTTCAATATTATTTAAAAGATAAAAATACTCTGTAATTTCCTGAAACACAGTCATACAGTTTATTTTACTTATTCCACAATGCTAATTACAAAAGAGACTTCAGGAATTTATTTTATATTGTGTATTTGTACATCTATGAGATAATATGGAGAAGAATATAGTTAGTGTTCAATGTTGTCCTCAAATAGAAAGGATATTCATATAATTCCTAAGATTTTTATTAATTATGTGATTTTAGCATTGACTCTGTTTTAGGTCTATAGGCTTATTAGGTGTCCTTCAAATCTGCTCTGAACACTGTGTATAAAGATCTATTTACTCATAATTTCTATATTGCACTTTCTGTAGATCAAGTAGGGTATCTGAAACTTAAAAAATTAATTTGCCTTATTTAGCAAGCCTATTTATTTCTAGAAATTAAAAAAAAAACAGATCTATATTTATGTTGCTTGTTTTCATTTTGAGTAAATAATTTCTGCCTAACTTCCAGAAAATAGTAATTTCTCAGTATGAACCAGTATAGACTTCAACTTTTATGATACTCTATTAATTACTTTTAGCAAAATTTAGGTATGTATAAAAATAGGGGATCAAAGAATTTTAAAACTTAACAGTTAATTTATCCTATTAACCTTTACTATGTATCATATTCCAGGAATCAAGTTAGAAAACACAATGTTGGTCAACAGGATTTCAAACAAATGAAGGAAATAGAAAATTTTTTCAAATTTATAATCCAATAGTTAGATTTGAGTGCAGCAGTTAGAAATGCTGCCTAGAAAGAATCATACCTGAGCTAGGACTTGAACGAAATGAAGGATACATAGAATTTAGTTAAGTAAAAAATAAGTATAATGAAATTCTATACATAGGTAAAAAATAAATTATATATGTGAAGGTTTGAAAAATCTTATAGAATAAAACTTTTATAGTCTGTCCAATTATGAATGATCATATGCATCAGTAGGTGTGAGAAATGAAGTTAGAGAAAAAAGCAAGACAAGGAAGAGCTTTGCATGTTGTATAAAATGCTCTGAATTGTATGCAAATATGGAATGCTTGCATTTGTTTTATTGAATAATCACTTGTGGGAGCCACGTTAGACATTACTGACAAAATGGAGGCATGGCCCCAACCCTCTCTCTTCATCTGGCAGGCACAGTCCCAGGATGAAGGAGTTAGGCCTTGTGATTCTGACTTGTTCTTTCCTTTCTTCAGTTGAGTTGGCTGGAAAGAATGTTAAGGTGCTTGAGAGAAGCATGAGAAAGCACAAAGCCTTCTACAATTGTGCCCAGAAAATAATCTGTAAAATAACCATTGACGTTTGTGCAAGGATCTTTACAAAGAATGTCCCAGGATGAGCAAGTAGGCTGCATCTTGAGGTCATGGGAAGGATTATTATCTGAAACCTGTTTGTGAAGGGAATGTTTATGGCAAAAGAAGTTTGCTGAGTTTAAGGTTTAGTATTAATTAGGAATAGCTAGAAGCCTTTTTAGAAGATAATCATCTTAAGATGCTAGGAGCAAACAGGATTTAGAAAGATAAGAAATAAACTGAGGAATGTAGCATGAGTTACAATGTAATCACAAGTTAAGTACAGTAAATCTGGGTGGGGTCAAACCTCTGACCTAATGCTTTTGTCAAAGTATAAAAGAGAACCTGAAGCTTGAAATACACATGTAGTCCCATACTATGAGTCAGAGGCTACATCATCATTGCAAACACCATCCATCTCTTCAAGTTGAATCCCTGACTGCTGGAGCTGGACTCTGGCAATCACTCTGGCAGGGTTATGAAGGATCAGAGAGGAGCAGTTCAGCAATTTAGAACTCCAGGAGGGAATATGGCCAGTGTTTACACTACATACAGTAATACAGTGGAAGGTGGTGATGGTGTCTACAAACAATGGAAATGAGTAATAAGACTGGAAAGCTAGGAAATAAGAAAGTGTCAATGACCAAGCAAGTTGCTGATAACTTGAGGTTAAGGATTAAACATGGGGCTGAGTAGATTAATGATGTTCAACATTTGATAGAATGCAAACCAATTTCCTCAACTGAGTCAATAGTAGTGACTTTTTTTTTTTTGACTGGTGAAATTTGTGGTTTAAAAATAGATCAGGGGATGAGGGAGTTGATTGTAGCTTTCTTTTTAAATCACAGGGGCAAAAAGAGTGTAGTTTATTGCAGTTGTTTTCCAGTCAATCAGTCGTGTCTGACTCTGGGATGCCATGGACTACAGCACGAAGGCTTCCCTGTCTCTCACTATCTGCCAGAGTTTGCTCAAACTCACGTCCATTGAGTCATTGATGCCACCCTACCATCTTCTCTGTCATCCCCTTCTCTTGATCTCAATCTTTCCAAGCATCAGGGGCTTTTCCAATGAATTGGCTCTTCGCCTCAGGAGGCCAAAATATTGAAGCTTCAGCTTTAGCATCGGTCACACCAATGGATATTCAGGATTTATTTCCTTTAGGATTGACTGGTTTGATTTCCTCATTGTCCAAGGGACTCACAAGAGTCTTCTCCACAGTGGATGTATTAATAATAACTGTCCCTTACTCTTCTGTTCCTCTTGCTTTCATTTATGCATAAGCATCTTTTATCTTGAGACTATTTTTTGTAGTTTCCATGAATATATGTTCCTGTTCCACTGATATTCACTTTGGCCATGAGACTTATTTTTTGCCATTGGAATCTTAGTTTGTGTAGTACAAACAGAGAATTTAAACAAGACAAGAAATTTGTGTTGGACTCTTGTACTTCTCCAGCCTGTCTTAGGAAAAGAGTCACTGGATCAAAATGAGAGAAGGGTAAAGCAGGCCTGAAACATGAAGCAGGCTACCCAGCCAATCTATAGTCTCATGAATGAGAAATGGGTCTGCTTCTCTATGCCCATGACATTTGTCATATTCTTAGTTCTACTGCAAAATTGAGCAATACACTCACACGAGAAGTCTTTCAGGTCCCCCAAACCAATCATTTTGCATAGTATTTGGGAAAAGTCTTATTGAAATTTTTTTTTTCAGTATATCATTTTAAGAAAACTGGCAGCAGCTGCTAGAATTTTAAGAAGTGTATACGTACATGCATGTGTATAGGTATATTATATGTACAGATACACATATATTTACATGTGTGTATACATATATAATATGCAATGAAATACCAATATTTATGAGTGTGACAATATAAGAAATGACTGTTTATAGCAATTGTAATGAATGTGGAAAACTATAAATTAATAAATTCATCAATTATCATATTACTTTAACAAAGATTCAGATGTGATAGAAGACAAGATAATGTAGGTAAATTGTTACTATTAAAATCAAAGTTTAGCAAAATGTATTTCTTAATACCATTTCATAAAAATACTTGAATAGTTTATTTATACTATAATATCCATTCAGTTTTTAATTCATCCTTTACAAATAACTCAGAAATTCATGTTAAATATTTGTGGTGATTGAGAGTAAAAGTAAAAAATGTATATAGAATGACTCTTGTTCTTAGGAGTGCTTTCAATGAATTTTGTGAGATAAAATGCCCTATATGTTACAAAGTACATGATTAAGTAAAAAATATGTATTATGAAGGTTAAGTTAGATAGAAATTTCAAGAGAAGAAAGGTTTCTCTGGTTAGAAATTATGAGAAAATTTGCTAAGTAGAGAATCTGAGTTTATAACCTTGGAAATCTTAACATCTATTGCCATGGATTTTATTAGCCCAATTTCTACTCTTATAATACTGTTTTCAGGCTTCTAATTCACAAATAGCATCCGTTTATATGCATTGCTGCTGCTACTGCTAAATCGCTTCAGTCGTGTCCGACTCTGTGAGACCCCATAGACGGCAGCCCACCAGGCTCCTCTGTCCCTGGGATTCTCAAGGCAAGAACACTGCAGTGGGTTGCCATTTCCTTCTCCAATGCATGAAAGTGAAAAGTGAAAGTGAAGTCACTCAGGCATGTCCGACTCTTAGCAAACCCATGGACTTGCAGCCTACCAGGCTCCTCCATCCATGGGATTTTCCAGGCAAGAGTACTGGAGTGGGGTGCCATTACTTTTATTAAAAGGATGAATTATTTTGTCTGGGGACTGTTCATTAGCCCCCGTTCAAACATGTTGGCTACCATATTGAATCAAATATGAAATTTGTTAAGAAATTTGGGAAGTATCATTGTATTTCAATAACAAAAAATTATTCAAGATTTCTGAACATTCTGTTACACTAATATAATGTTTTGAAGTAATGTCTTGAGAAAAATGTCAGTGCTAATTGTCTCCTTATAATTTTCCCACAATAGCTGAGAAATGCCTGAAGTTTAAACAGCTCTGTCCAATCTTGTATATTCACTATTGCTCTATTATCAAGTTTAGAATAGTTCACAGCTAAAATGGTAAGTATCTTGTTTACTACTCTGGTGGCTCAGAGGGTAAAGGATCCCACCTATAATGCAGGATATTTAAACATATTATTGGCTTCATAGATAAATATTTTCAAAATAGTATTTGCTAATGGGTGAGCAAATCTTCAAAAAGAATTATATTTAATTGAATAATAGCCCAATTATACCTCTAACAGTAATCACTAATATATTTCAGGTTCTATTATATGCCAATCTCTTTTATTTCTCATTTCTGATTTATATGTCACCACTTCTTGCCTGTCCAACATGACACAAGCTCTCTTACTCTGGGATAGTATATGCCTTTTATATGAAATAAATCTAAGAATCTCCGATTTCATTTGATATTATTCTCCTAAAATGAAAATAGAAATGATTTCACAGAAGTTATCCTTAGGGTAGAAAACTATAGATGATTTGATGTTTTTCTCCTGTACATTTTTTCCAGATTTCCCTGAGCTTCTATAGCAAATATGGCAATTATGTGATTTTAAAAGTCTTTCTATTTTAAAGAAAGAAATAGCTTAGAAACAGTTTAGAA
Organism: Budorcas taxicolor; assembly: GCF_023091745.1. Taxonomy (NCBI): domain Eukaryota; kingdom Metazoa; phylum Chordata; class Mammalia; order Artiodactyla; family Bovidae; genus Budorcas; species Budorcas taxicolor. The sequence continues at coordinate 60,452,119 of NC_068921.1, read as the reverse complement.
TTTTTCTATGGTCCCCTTGTTTTTTTGTAACACTTTTCTCTTTACTGTCTTTTAAATTGCAACCTCCTATTTTTATAAGTCATCAAAAGTTCTACTACCATTTGTTATCTAGCTATTTTTTTCCCCTAAAGCTGTGATTATTTTGGTAGTTAGAATATTGGTTTGTCCATTCATAGGGATGCCAAATGTTCTGCTGCTGAGAAAATTTAACAACCAACTTGCCTTTAGGGCCTAAATTCCAAATCTTCAAAGATCATTTGCCACCTCCCTCACTTCATCTCCATTTCCAGATAGAAGGAAACTATCAGATCAAATGCATTTGAACTCGATTTAGCCTTCCATTTTGCCAGAGATTCACTATTGCACATTCTTGAATCAATACTCAATCTTTTAAATTTATTTTTTAACTTTTTATTTTATAATGGTGTTTAGTTGATCAACAATGTTTCATTAGTTTCAGGTATACAGCAAAGTGATTCACATATATAAATATATGTATTTTATATATATATGTATAATATATATAATAATATATAACACATATATATATATAAACAAACTGCTGTATTTAAAATGGATAACCAACAAGAATCTACTGTAGAGCACAGGGGATTCTGTTTTATATTATGAGTAAATATTCATTTTCACTCATTTTTAGGGCAACTCTCACAGTTCTATGATCCAATTTTCAGCTAAATTGTCAATTTTAAGAAGCAGTCACAGTCCTGTGTTTTCCAGCCAAAGTGTAAGTTACGACCTGTTAGACTACACACTGAATCCCCTTGCTCATAGCCCTCATTAGCTCGACCTCATCATTAGCTCAACTCTGATGGCTCAGTGTCATCAACTGGTGGCATGAACAGCCTGGGGAGTAATGAAACCTATATTATCTTAGTTTTCCTGGAATATTCTGATTGATGAAAATATTTCAAAAGAGCATATCCAATTTGTCAAGATATCTATATAAAATTGAATTGTTATAATGCCTGTAAAAACAAAATATGCAAACAACTCAGATGTTGTGCTTTATTTATGCTGTGCTATAATAAACAGATCATCATATTTAACAGCTTGGGTCAAGATAGCTACTACATCAATGCTCCATCATAAAATAAATTTTTATGCTGTGTTTTTTCAATATACTGTCATAAAATTTTACATTGTGATTTTCCTTTTAGACCTTGCATATATCACATATAAGGAATGTTTTGTCTGCATGAAGTTTTAAACTGTCTAAAATCATGAATATACATTACTTAGTCAGAATATATTTGGGATTAAACAGATATTCTTTGTTTAGAAATAAATTATGATGAGAAGATGGGTAGATGTTTATATTAATCTTATTGCATACTTTTTGATAAGAGGATAGCAAGGCTATATTAGTAACCTCTAGTATATTTCTTCAAATTTTAATGATTTATACAGCAAAAAAAGCTATAACATACTGACATACTTGTATTACCCATCCTTGTTTGACACTTACCAAGAAGAGCAGTTCAGTTCAATTCAGTTTAATAATGAGTAAAACTCGTACTCTAAATTTTATTTTATAGTATATTTAGAGGTATTGGCTAATAAACCAGTCAATGTCTATTTACTGACTATTAAAAAAGAGGCTTATAAATGATAAGGATCAATCTTTTACTTTCAGGAGGAAGGAGTGGTTATATTTCCCCTATTTCTCTTGCAAAGTGCAACTATAACATAAAACAAATATCAACAAATGCACATTATAGCCTTAGTATCTTGATTTTATCAATGTTAATGTTCTGGTTACGACAATATTCTTATATAAATTTACTACTTTTGTTAGATGTTACCCTTGGGAGAAATTAGGTATATGGCATCTATATTATTTATTGTGTAAGCACAAATACAAATAAAACATAAGAAGTTTAAGTCTCTCTGTTGATAACCTGCCAGTCTGAGGGAAGGGAGAAGGCTAACTCTGGAGGGTTTCTTGTTCCAAGTTATAAAACTACCTTTGGTCATAAAGTTATGAGAAAGTTTGTTTTTATTCTGGATAAATGCAATCAGCTAACGAAGATGGTCAATTCAACTAACAGTTGAATTTGGGATAGACATTGTGTGTGGCAAATGGTGATGTCAACATGTTTTACTTGTGGACTAGTCATTGTATATCTTGAGAACATATGCAATGGATTGCATCTGCTTGGCTCTACAAAAGGGAGAGATTTCTTACTGTCTCCACAGTCTCTTACCTGATTGCCTTTAATAAACATCATGTTCTTGTTCAATGCTGATACAATGTCAAAACTGCTTTCTTTTTCTGACTACATTTTCTGGTTTGGGGAAAGGCTTTCTTTTTAAAATTTGTTTCTTCAAAATTTACAACTGCCTTCTACAGTTCTCCAAATTTTTTTTAAAAAGTTAACTAGAAAACATCTTTTTTAATTTTGGGAAAATCCCTAAATTAATTGGAAAATAAAGTTTTAAGTGTATTAATTATACAAGAAGATAATCTTGATTTTGATCAGTCTTAGTAATATGTAAACTTAGGCAAGTGTGAATTTGAATTTGAAAAGTAATTTCCTAGGCTTTTCACCTAACAGCCTTAGTTTTTTATTATTGATTTACTCCTGCTATCTGATGTCTGTTGCAAAGTAAGGAGAATAAAGAATACAAAGGTATATGCTGATGATATATGTTACTTATTAGTTATGAAAGAAGCATGCTTATTTTAAATAAAGCCAACATTTCAAAGAAGTTGTTAGTTTATATTTCCTTATCTATTCTCACTATTCAAGTGTATATTTAGTTTGTTTAAAAAAGAGTAAATGTAAAACTGAGATGTTGACAGACATGACTTAGAAAACACAGTTTTATTTTTTTAATTTCTTTTTCCTAATTACAATTTTTAAAACTTAGGTAATCTTTTCATTCCACTTGACTCAATATCTGCTGAGTTTCTAGTGTTAAAACATGACCAACAGGGATAAAATTACATGTGCTAGAACTGCTATCATAGAGCTGCTGAAAATCTTCCAACACGTCTTTATCTTGAGAATACTTCTTATGTGGTCAAACTAAAAGATTTCATATTCTAAACTATTGATAATTTGATTTCCTGTATCAAAAACTGTATTTACTGAAACTAGAAATTATAAGGGTATATATATGAAAGATACGTATTATCTGCCACACCACACCAGTAAACAAAGCATATTTCAGCCCTCAGCTACTGCAACCACCCCTAACGGCATATGGAATGGAAAAGTTCAGGATATTGGCCCTGAATAGCTGAGATGCATAACAAAGAAATAATTTCAATAAGCCCAGACTCTAGTATCTTCCCATACAAAGAGAAGTAATTCATTGACTTGAGATGCCTGGTTTTCTATCAGTTCAGTTGCTCTGTTGTGTCTGACTCTTTGCCACCCCATAGACTGCAGAATGGCAGGCTTCCCTGTTCATCACCAACTCCTGGAGTTTGCTAAAACTCATGTCCATTGAGTTGGTGACGCCAACCAACCATCTCATCATCTGTGATGAGATATACATCACATGGCTTTCTTTAATTAGGGGTGATCTTTTGATGTTCCAACTACCTGGTCTTTGTTCCAAAAGTTCCTATGAAACATGTCATTCTTGCCTCTTCCTTCTAGTTGTGGTAGAAGTATAGGACTGTCATGAATAAGAGTTCATGATTATGTAACTGGAGCTTGAGATAATCTCAAGAAGTTGCTTCTAATTGTATCAATACTTTCTGTGGGAGGATCTCTCTAGCCATTATGAATTTATCTGAATAGGATGTAGAGAGAAATTTCTCTTTATAGGAAGATGCTATTTTTAAGCAGGTCAGTACCTAGAAATGTAGAAATGGAAGCCATTTGTTTTTCTTAAAAAATTAAAAATCATGGGACCTCAATTGCTGGTTTGGTGATTTAACTAATCATTAACACCTATCAAAATCCAAGATAACTGACAGTGTCTTTAACTCCTTAGCACTTTATTGGGTAGTAACCAACACAAGAGATTTCTTACAATTCATAATCCTTTAAACTGTGGCCCATCCTTGTGGTTTATGTCTGTGATTAACAGTCCTTGAAGCTCTGCCCTCCCTTGTGCTTCTAATCTTTCAAGACCCCCCTGCTTGTCTTGAGTGGCTTTACAGTAAAGCTAACCTTCCTTGTGAGACAAAGATGCATTCCACTGATTTACAATTTACCATAGAGTTTATATTTATTGCTTCCTTCAGGGAAAAAACAAAGTGTTTCACCTGTGTTCTCAAGTGATAAAATATGTATCACCCTGAAAATGTTTGGGTCTCAACTTTATCTTTAGATTCTTAAGAGTAGCTGTCACACAGACCTTCTCCAACTTAAAGCAGATTACTAAGTTTTTAACCATTCAACAATGCACCTAGTTCTCTGCACACTAGCTGTTCTGAAACACTGGCTATAAAAAAGTAATGAATTCTCAAAACAAAATTATGTGCTTTGTCTTTTTTGCTTCAGATGGATCAGTGTAAATTTTTTTTTCTTATGCTTGTTTGAACTGACTGAAGGTTCTTAGACAAAGCCACAAAAATTAGCATTTTGACATTTTTTTCTAATGAATGTCTAGAACTCCACATTTGGTAGGCATGCAGTCCAAATTCCCAAACATAACTGACAGTTTAACCAGCTGCTTTGCAATAATTGCAACTTCTCAGAAAGGGATAGTGTAACCCTTACAATGCGCCACAATTTATTTCATCCAATGCCACAATTTATAGTATAGCAATCAAAAATCTCAATCCTAATAGAAAGTTTTATATTACTAAAATTCTGTTGGGCTTCTGATGATAGCATATAACCACCTAATTTTTAAAGGGGAAATATATTAGCTATTTGACAAGAAACACATGGGTAGAACTAAACAAGGACACTAGGGTTCTCTGCACTTTGTCTCTCTCTCTCTCTTTTTTTTTTTTTTTTTTTTGTTTCCCTCTGCAGGTTACTTTCACTCTATTATGATGCAGACTATTCATTTGTCAATAAAACTGTAAAATTCTTATAATTTCAATTTTAAAGCCAATGGAGAGTTATATTTCCATCTTCAACTAGTAAAATATCAGAATATGCTTTTTTTGGCTTTGACTGAATCATGCTCACACTGATTGAATTATATCCACCATTTAAATGGAGCTGGATGGGCTTTCCTAAGTGGCTCAAATGGTAAAGAATCTGCCTGCTATGCAGGAGACCAGGGTTTGATCCTTGGGCTGGGAAGATCCCCTGGAGAAGAGAGTAAAACATTAGGTGAATCAAAACAGTGTGTGCTCAGTCGCTCAGTCATACACAACTCTTGGCCACCAGGCTCCTCTGCCCATGTGATTTTTCAGTCCAGAATACTGGAATGGGTTGTCATTTCCTCCTCCAGGAGATCATCCTTACCCAGGTATCAAATCCACATCTCCTTCATTGATAGGCAGATTCTTTACCATTGAGCCCCTTGGGAAGCCCATTAAAATAGTACACAAGGCAAAAATAAATATGCAAGCATAGATGCATGCAGAAATACACACAAAAATAATATGGGTTTTCAGTTATCTTTCAGTAATCTAATAATATGCTATTTCTGAATCTACCATTTCGATCCTGTTGTCATTCTTGATGACACTTTAAGATTTATTGGCATATTAGGTCATAAAACACACTTGAAACACAGGGAACATGCTGTTACTCCTCTTTTCTCAAGATTCCTGAACTACCCATATTAGCTCATTGTATGTGCTTAAACACACACAGACCCCTCCTTTTGAAATAATTTGCCCCGAGAGCTATATTTTAAGAGCTTTACAAGTATCACTTTAAACATGCTATGAGTACAGAAAGCAACTGGTGACAGAAATAACATTTTCATTGCTTCCTGTAAAAATAAATGGATTTTTTTAATGTAAAGTTACAAAAAATGATCCAGCAATCAAGAATGTACCTCTGTCTCTCTGAAAGAAATCATTCTTTTAGCCTCCCTATATAAAATCCATATTTTAATAAGTAGAAACCTCTAATTGATAAAATGAAAGGAAGAATGATTATTTTCTTTATATGTATTTTAAAAGATGAATTCAGGTTGATTAATCAGTAGATGATATTTAGTAATATACATTTCATGAAAAATGTATAGCATGAAACATAGTTTATGCATCTAACCTTACATGAGAATCATACTGATTTATACAGTTATATAGCATTCATGATCTGCCTGCAATGCAGGATTGATGTGATGTGAGTTCAATCCCTGGGTCAGGAAGATCCCCTGGAAGAGGAAATGGCAACTCACTCCAATATTCTTGCCTGGAAAATTCTGTGGACAGTGGAGCTTGGCAGACTACAGTCTATGGGGTCACAGAGAGTGAGACATGACTGAATGATATGAGCACACACAAATTCAGCTGAGATTGTGCATCAGGGTTATGCAAATAGCTACATCTAACATGGAAAGAGTAACATCTCATGCTGTATCATAAAACTAACAGCTTCTTAAAAATGTATCAAGTCCATATTATTTATGATAAAAGGCCAAATGAGGTATAAATTATCATTAAGATATTTCAACCATTATCTTAGCAAAGACAAATTATATCAAATCCAGAAACAGAAATGGAAACATTAGGAAGATTATCACTGAAGTCTCTGTGACATTTTATGTGCAAAATAAAAAGATAAAAAAAGAAACCTAAGCCAGTACATTTTCAGACAGAACCCTTAAATCTATTCATGCATTGTTTAGGAAAAGAGCTTTGTGGGTTATGTAATAACACAATTTAATTCCAACAGAGAGACTGATGGGGTTTGTTTGATTAAAGATTTGCATAAACAAAGTGGTCACCAAAAAGGGCAAAAGGCCATGTATAGCTGTAGGTACAATTCCTACATGGATAGACAGGCTCTTTTTTAGTTGACTTAAGAAAGATATTTTGCATTATACTGAAAAACATAAACATTGTGTACATTTTCCACTCCTTTACTCTTCTCATCAATATAAATCACATATATAATCAAAGTTTGAGATGATAGCAAAAACAATTTGAAAGTGTTTATAACATTTGATAAAAAGATGAGTGTGAGGAACTTGCGAGTGAACCCAAGGTCAATAAATACGGCATCTCTGTGAAATGTGTACAAAAGCAAACATTTGAACCCACAGACATATGGAACCTAATGATTTTTTTCTTTCTTGTAGAATCTTCATTAATTGTACAGTGAATATAAACTGATTCCTTGATGAAATTGTGCAATAAGTTGAAATAAAAACTTTAGCTGCATTAGATTGTATTGCATTAGTGCCTATGATATAAATGACAAATCTATAAAATGTAATAGACTTCCCTGGTGGCTCAGATGGTAAAGCATCTGTCTACAATGCGGGAGACCTGGGTTTGATCCCTGGGTGGGGAAGATCTCCCGGAGAAGGAAATGCCAACCCAGTCCAGTATTCTTGCCTGGAAAATCCCATGGATGGAGGATACTGGTAGATTACAGTCCATGGGGTCGCAAAGAGTCAGACATGACTGAGCTTTCACTTTTTTTTTTTTTATAAAACGTTTATTTTACATTGATACCATTTCTATTATATAACTCTGCCTTGTCACAGATGAGTAAATATTCTAAAATATAATCATATGTTTATGTCAATAATTGGGCTTCCCTGGTGGCTCTGATGGTAAAGAATCTGCCTGTAATGCAGGAGACCTGGGTTTGATCCTTGGATTGGGAAGATTCCTTGGAGAAGGGAATGGCTACCCACTCTAGTATTCTTGCCTGGAAAATTCCATGGACAGAGGAGCCTAGTGGGCTACAGTTCATGGGGTCCCAAAAAGTAGTACACAACTGAGTGACTAACACTTTCACATTTTTCTATTCTAATAATAAAAATGCAAAATATGCCTCTAGTATATAAGAAAGAAATTAAAATTCTAAATTTTAAAAACATAAATAGCCATATTTTCAATCTTTATAATAAAATAATTTCAAAAGAAATAAAATATGATAAAATACACATATATTCATATATAGATAATCATATGCCATCATGTGTGTGTAATGTTATGAAAATAAAAGTGGAATATAAAGATAGTGTGTATACATATTCTAACTCTTATGATCAGTTTTGTCCAACTCTTTGCAACCTCATAGACCATAGCCTGCCAGGCACCTCTGTCCATGGGCTTGTCCAGGCAAGAATACTAGAATGGGTTGCCATTTCCTCCTCTAGGGGATCTTCCCAACCCAGGAATCAAACTCGTGTCTCCTGTGTCTCCTGCACTGGCAGGCAAATCCTTTACCACTGAGCCATCTGGGAAGACTATTCTAATTCTTAGAGCTCCATAATTTATTGATAACTCTTCTTGCTAGACAAAAGCCCCCTTTTCTCTGAGTATTCCATGGTTATCTATAGAACTTGCACTCAATGTTTAAGACTTCTTTATCAAAGTTATTTTTTAGTTAACTTTATCAGAATATCTTAGATTGGTATAAAAAATATCTCTCAAGATGGATAGTGTAAATATATACTCATCTAAAACTTAATAATCCCTGAGTCAGCATTAAAACTACACAGATGGAATTAAGTTAAGGACCTTGAAATGGGGAAATTTTCTTTAATGACTTCTAGGCTTTGGAGGTGGCAGAAGGGAACCATGAGCAGGGAGATGTGTATCTTCTAGAAGTTGGAAGAGCAAGGGAATAAATCTTCCTCTAGAATTCCAGAAGACAGTTCAGCCATGTGGACCCCTTGATTTTATCTAGAAATCTGTCAGATTCCTGATATCTAGAGCTGTAAGATAATACACTTATATTATTTTAAACCACTAAATTGCAGTAACTTGTTATGGCAATCATAGAAAATCAATATGCCACCAGTCTTAGGTCACTGTGCAAACAAATCCTTATTATTTTCTTTATACTCTAGTTCATCACTTGTATCTACTGGGTATGAAACCAAGGTTATAATATTAATACATTATTAGCACATAGGTTACATACACAAAGCAAAGAACTTCAAAAGAACTTACCAAGAACCTTAACGATAGAAATACTTTCATAAGTTGCTCCATTATCTTTAACTATCTCTGAATATCAATCTGCCAACTCCATGCAACCACATTCCTTTATGCTAAATTCAGCTCAGTATCACTGCCCAACTCAGAAACCTCAATAATCTCTGAATTCCACATTCATGATTTCATATTTTTCAGTTTTCAAATATGACAATAATAATTTTGTAAAATCTATGCAATGCCAGAAAATAAAAGTACACTGAACCTTAAATCTAAAATTTGTTTCATATTTTTCTGGTTGTTCCAGTTTACCACTCATCTCTGCGTTGTTTGAAAGAAAAAAGAAAAGCTTTATTCTCACTTCAAGACTTCTGTTCTTGGTTTAGTGCTTTTATAGAAAGCACTCATGTGTCTATTCAAACCCTGGAATATGTCTATAACTAACAATAAATCATAGTGACCCAGTATAAAGGACGTTTACATAAATAGGCATTTTTCTCTCAGTTCATTCACTCAATCATGTCTGACTCTGCAATCCCATGAACGCCAGGCCTCCCTGTCCAGCACCAACTGGTGGAGTCCACCCAAACCCATGTCCATTGAGTTGGTGATGCCATCCAACCATCTCACCCTCTGTTCCCTTCTCTTCTCTTCTTTCACTCAGTCTTTCCCAGCATCAGGGTCTTTTCAAATGAATCAGCTCTTCGCATCAAGTGGCCAGAGTATTGGAGCTTCAGCTTCAGCATCAGTCTCTCCAATGAATATTCAGAAATGATTTCCTTTAGGATGGACTGGTTGGATCTCCTTGCAGTCCAAGGGACTCTCAAGTGTCTTTTCCAACACCACAGTTCAAAAGCATCAATTCTGCAGTGCTCAGCCTTCTTTATGGTCCAACTCTCACATCCATACATGACTACTGGAAAAACCATAGCTTTGATTAGATGGACCTTTGTTGGCAAAGTAATGTCTCTGGATCACAGAAGACTGTGCAAATGTTTCTTGTATACCAAAGTAATCTAGGACTCCACGTATAAACCAAGCTAATAATACTGCATTTTTTGCAGCCTAAGTTGCTTTGTAATAATTGTTTCCATTTACTGATTATCTTCTATGTGTAGCTACTCCATTAGACACATTTTATATAAACTCAAGAAAACACTGTAAGTTAAGTAATTTGCCCAAGATGGCATGGTTATTAAACAGGAGAAATATTTTCAGATTTCATAATTCATCTATTTTTCTATATTTGATACATAGTATGTCATAATGGCAAACAAAATTTTCTCTTGTAGAATATATAATTTAATTATATTCAACATGTTATTTAAAGAATAAAGTTGTATATCACCAAGTGAAAATTTGTTAAAATAACAATCATCTTGACAATGTTTATAACAAATTTGATAAAATCCATTTGCAGCACTTTTTTTTACTTTTGAAGGGAATTCAATGCAAAGTTTGTATAAATGGAAAAAGTGTATTGTACATGAAGACTATAGATTCATAAACTAGTAGAGATAGACTGTCACATTACAGCCAAAGAAGAATCAACACTACTAAAGTCTTCTAGAAAATGATTGTGTGCATCTGTAGGCAGTTTATCTTTATGCCAAATTTCTCAACTCCTTTTGTTTACTAAGAATACATTAGAAAATTAAACATCTTGAGAACTGGATGCCAGAGTTTGTGACATACAGCAGCACTTTGACATTCTTTTGGTTTCACAAAGAAACTGGTTATCTACAATTTAGTAAATATAAGAGCATGAAATCATATTTTACTGTTATTCAAAAATTTTGCTGTCAATTTTAAAAACATAATTTGAAGTCAGAAGCTTGCTATTAATATTTCAAGGTGTTCATAAGTTAGTGAACAGCAAGTTGAAATGATGATATTGAAGATCATTTTTTTAACAGTCTTTCCTAATATTTCCTTCTTCCTATTTGAAATTAAGTTAGTAATGATAATGTCAGGAAAATAGTTTATTATCATCTATTCCTTCTTTCATTCATCACAAGTCCATTAGGAACTTTCTATGTTACAACTATTAGGGGAAAAAAAATTTCTTGTTGGGGTGACATAAAAGCTATAAATGGAGTTACAAAGCAGGTGCTGGGACTGGATGAGACAGCCCATAGTAAATGTGTGGATGGCAGTTCTTAAATTTGGTTGCATGTCAGTCTTCTGAAGCTTTTGCAGCTACACTTCCTGAAGCTCCACTCAAGGGTTAGTAAATAAACCATCTCTTAGAAGGAGGGTCAAGCAAGTTATTTGAAACATTTTAGAGAAGACAACATTTTCAGCAACGTTAAGTTTTACTGAAAAAAAGAAAAACAAACAAAAATAAATAAATTAGTACTCTTCTGTTGTTCTGTTGCTAAGTTGTGTCAGATTCTTTGCAACCCCATGAACTGCAGCATGCCAGGTTTCCCTGTCCTTCCCTACCTTCTGGAGTCTAGTCAAATTCATGTCCATTGCAAAACATCAGTACTTAAGTGGGTGACTGAATAAGCAGTACTTAAGTAGGTGATTGAATAATGTGGAACCACCAGACTGGGAAGAGAAATCAGTTGGGAGAAAAAGTATATGGACAAATGGAATCCCATAAAAATAAGAATGTCAACAACTTCAGGAATGAGAAGAGTAAAAATAGTATATTTTGCAGAGTCCAAGAATTGTGAGAATTACTCATAGGCTAAAAGATTTGTAATCTCTGAAATAGTAGACTGTATGTTTCAATGCAGTCATTGGAGTGAAATTCTGGACTGAGGAAAAAATAAGGAATGGGAAGCATGTAAAAAGTTCTCTAGTGTAGATTTCATCATGATATAGTTTTATGAGTATAAAGGAAATCTCATGTTAAGTACACAACTGATAGCCTCAATTTTTTTCTATGAAATTTTAAGGAAGGCAACATGCTGAATAAGATTTAAAGATAATCTGATAAGTACTTCACAGAATTACTGACAATGACAAAGCATAGTAAAAATGACAGAAATAATAGTAATATTGCTACTGCTGCTAAGTTGCTTCAGCACATGTCCGACTCTGTGCGACCCCATAGACAGCTGCCCACCAGGCTACCCTGTCCCTGGGATTCTCCAGGCAAGAATACTGGAGTGGGTTGCCATTTCCTCTTCCAATGCATGAAAGAAAAAAGTGAAAGTGAAGTCGCTTAGTCATGTCCGACTCTTAGCAACCCCATGGACTGCAGCCTACCAGGCTCTTCCGCCATGGGAATTTCCAGGCAAGAGTACTGGAGTGAGTTGCCATTGCCTTCTAATATTATTGCTAGTATTTACTAAAATATTTTTATATAAGATGTAGGATATTATATGGGGCTTGCCAGGTAGCTCAAATGGTAAAGAACCTGCCTGCAATGTGAGAGACCCACATTTGATACCTGGATTGGGAAGATCCCCTGGAGAAGGTCATGGCAACCCACTCCAGTACTCTTGCCTAGAGAATTCCATGGACAGAGGAGCCCGGTGGGCTACAGTCCATGTAGTCAAAAAGAGTCTGAAATGACTGAGCAACTAGTTCACACACACATATATACACACACACAGAAGAAATTATATGTGTGATATCATTAGATTATTATGTACGCTGGTAAGTTATGTAAAGATTTAAATTTGTCTAAGAGAATATAACTAAAAAGTTATATTCAAACAATTCAAACCGATGTCTGTTTTACCCAATTATCCTTGGTTTTGAACATTACTTTAGATCCATTTTTCACAACTTGAAGTCAAAGATAGCTTTCGGAGTTGTAAGATATACAACTCTGAAATAATATGGAATATTATTCAGCCACTAAAAAGAGGAAACTCCTACCATTTGCAACAATTCTGGTGGACTTTGAAGGTACTGGGACTTCCCTGATGGCTTAGACAGTAAAGAATCTGCCTGCAATGCAGGAGACTCAACTTCAATCCCTGGGTCAGAAAGATCCCTTGGAGAAGGGAATGGCAACCCACTTCACTATTCTTGCCTGGAGAATTACATGGACAGAGAAGCATGACAAACTAGCACATGGGGTTGCAAAGAGTCAGATACGATTCAATGATCAACACTTGAAGGTATTATGCTTAAGTGAAAAAAAGTCAGAGACGGACAAATATTGTATGACCTAACTTGTACACAGTACCCTAAAAACAAAACAGAAGTCACACATAACAAAACACAAGCTCACAGAAAATGAGTTCAGGCTTGTAGTTATCAGAGGCAGAGGTGGGGTGAGGTATTAGAAGAATGTGATCAAAAGGCACAAAATTTGTTATAAGTCCTAAGGGATGTAAAATATAATATGACAATATCATATGACATATAAATGTCATATGGAAAACCAGGTAGCTTTAAATAAGGTTTCATGTGCTTGTGAGAATAGAGATCATTGGATATAAAAAGTACAATTAATAAAATAATTAAATGTTAGCTTTTAGGATTTCCCTACAATCTTGAAAAATAGTCTTTCTTTAATTTGCCTTTATATTTTTTGGCTGTGCCACAAGGCTTGTGGGATCCTTGTTCCCTGACCAAGGATTGAACCTTTGTCCCCTGCATTACCAGCATGGAGTCTTAACCACTAGACCACTAGGGAAGGCCCTTAAGAAGCAGTTTTAAAATTGAATTTCTCTGATCCATTGTTCTTTCCCTATTATTTTAATGATAAACTGCAGTTGATAAAATATTTGCCAAATGTTGTTCATCTTTTCACTTAAATCTTAGTCTGCCAGTGTCGACTGACAATTCACAAACTGAATTAGACATCAAATCCTAGTGAATCTGTATCTAGACCTAGGAACTGAATATTGCTGTGCTGATTGATCTCATTTGAAACCTGGGTCCCAAATTTCAAAAGGACACTCAACAATGCCTGAAAATATTACTGTAATTCCTCTGTATATTCACGTTCCCTCTTTAACCATTTTCTTATTTATTCTGCCTCTAGAGTGTCCCACTTGCTCACCAAGGAACTTGCATGTGGATGGGATTCTTCTCTTCTTTCCCTCAATAAGTCAATATCCATCTTCCTCTCTACCAATATACTTAAGTCCTACTCTTCTCTTACTATGGATAATGTGAGCCTGCCCTTGTCAATAACCAAACTCTTCACGCATGCTCTGGATCCACATCTTTCTCACCTAATTTTCTTTATAATTATGATTCTATAATTATCCTTCTCCCTGAGGTGAGGTGAGCTGAGGTGAGGTGAAGTCGCTCAGTCATGTCCGACTCTCTGTGACCCCATGGACTGTAGCCTAACAGGCTCTTCCATCCATGGGATTTTCCAGGCAAGAGTACTGGAGTGGGGTGCCATTTCCTTCTCCAGAGGACCTTCCCAACCCAGGGATTGAACCCAGGTCTCCCACATTGTAGGCAGATGCTTTACCATCTGAGCCACCAGGGAAGTCTATCCTCTCCCTCGGTGGATCATTTTCCTAAGTATGCAAACAGTCCTCTGTTGCCTCTTTTAAAGAAGAAAACTTCTCTGGACTCTGAAACTTCTCTAGTTAGATACTGTATTTTTCCTTTTCTTAACAAAACTACTGGAAATAACTTTTTAAGTTTTTGTTCTCAAAACATCATCTCACATTCTCTTCTCAGTCTATTTCCATAAGGCTTCTGTCCCTACCACTCTATGGAGATTTTCTTTTAAAGGTCACTGCAGATGTCACATGGTTGCATCCAACTATCACTTCTTGGCCCTTCTCTTCGTTGACCTCTTGACAACATTTGACATAAGTGATCATTTTCTCTTACTTGAGACAGCCGTGTATGGGATCTCCACATTCTCTTGACTTTCCTCCTACTTCACAAACCATCTCTTTTTACTCATAAACACTGGCTCAAAATTCTCTGATCAAGTTTCAAAGTGTTAGCTATTTGTAAAACTCTGACATGAATATCCTTCTCCTTGCCAAGAAAATACCTTCAGTAGATGACCTCATCCTATCGCATAGCTTCTAATATAATCAGTAAGTGCATGACTCCCATGTCTGTATCTTCAATCCAGACATTTCCCTGGAACCACATACATGCATTTTCTAGTTTCTATTTGACAGCTCTATGTGAATATATAACAGGTATTTTACATATAAGTTGTTCAAAACAGAACTGTCAACCAATCCCCTCCTTACTACCTAAAATGTTTTCCTCCAGTTTTTGTCTAAGTAGGCATGAGTAAACTCTGAGTGGACTAAGTGAAATCTAATAGTGATCTGCGATTCTTTATTTCCATACCATTGACACTCAATTCCTTAGTGAATCCTGCTGACTCTGTCTCTAAATTATATCCAAATTTGTCAACCATTTCAACTGTCACTACTAGCATCCTAGTTCAATCGCCATCGTCCTTGTTTGGACAACACAATAGTTCTTAGTTGCTTTCCAATTAGATGATCTCCTCACAGCAGCCAAGATAAAATACTGAATCATAACTAAGAACACATCAGCCTCTGTACTTCAAACACATTATGGCTTCCAGTTATATCAAGGCAAAACAAAACTCTGACTCATAAAGTTGTACCTGTTCCATCTCCTACCTACCTTGTCATTTCTAATCTCATGTTTTCCTCCTCGAGGCATTGAACAAAGATGATATTGATAACAGATTAAAATGGCAAGAAAGGTAGGAGGCAGATCATGTGCAGATGTCTCAAACACATTGACCTACTTTTGGTTCTTTTCACTTGCCAAAACTATCGCTGCCTTGGGGCCTTTGCACAAGTATTTTTCTTACCTGCATAGCCCTTCCATAATCTTCTCACAGGTAGTTGCTTCTGTTCATTTAAATCTCAGTTTAAGAATGCATCTTTTCAGGCACGTTTCATGAAGATCAATCCTAAAGTTGTTTTCCCAGTATTGTTTAATATATTGCACCATTTTCATTCTCCACATAAATATTTAAATTATTTTGCTAAAGTATAATACACATATATATAAAAGGGAAATTTTATATATATATGTGTGTATGTGTGTGTGTATAATATAAGTATATATTGCTTACATTTTGCATCTTTTCTTAAGAATACAAGTTTATGAAAACCAGGGGGATATTCTCTCCAAGATCAGCACCTTTGTCATTTATTAAATATCTTCTAGTATGTAAAGAAAATGACACCTCAACTATTTTTGTAAATAAATTTTTCTTGGAGCACAGCTGCACGAAGCAGTTTATATGTTGACTATTGCTGCTTTCAGGCTACAGTATCAGTTTTTAAATAGTTGCAATAGAGACTGTGTTCCCCACAAACCTAAAATATTTACTATTTGGCCTATTAAAACAAATTTGCTGACTCTTGATCTAGAAGATGGTTATGAAGTTTATTTGGTGAATTAATAAGATGTAATGAAGGAAACCTTCACAGATATTAAAAAGCAGAGACGTTACTTTGCCAACAAAGGTCTGTCTAGTTGAGGCTATGGTTTTTCCAGTAGTCATGTATAGATGTGAGAGTTGGACGATAAACAAAGCTGAGCATTGAAGAATTGATGCTTTTGAACTGTGGTGTTGAAGAAGACTCTTGAGAGTCCCTTGGATTGCAAGGAGATCCAATCAGTCCATCTTAAAGGAAATCAGTCCTGAATATTCATTGGAAGGACTGATGCTGAAGCTGAAATTCCAATACTTTGGCCACCTGATGCAAAGAACTGGCTTTTTGGAAAAGACCCTGATGCTGGGAAAGTTTGAGGGCAGGAGAAGGGGATGACAGAGGATGAGATGGTGGGATGGCATCACTCACTCAATGGACATGGGTTTGAGTAGGCTCTGGCAGTTGAAAATTGACAGGGAAGCCTGGCATGCTGTAGGCTCACAAAGAATCAGACACAACAGTGACAGAACTGAATCTGAGTGAATAGAGGAAAAGAGTATATTAGAAATTTTAACTTTTCAATTTTTATATAGAAAACATGGGAAGATAAAGACATAAGCTTATGTTTCTAATTCTAAAAATAGTATGAACTATAATATAGTTGTTGTTGTTTTTTACTGCCGTATCAGGTGAATATGATGGGAGATTGATATATTTGAAAGTGTTAGTAAAGTTTTTCAATGCAAATATTTTCAAAACCCAAATCCATGCATGAAGTTTACTTTACCTAACTGGTCCTTTAAATGCATCTGTTAATTTCATATCATACTGTCAAGTTTATAATACTTTATACTTTTCATTTATACCTTTCATGGGTTTATTAAATATTTTATTTTTATTATTATTTTTTACTTTACAATATTGTATTGGTTTTGATAACGAATGCCACATTTTACAATGACCTCATTTTGTACTTAAATTTGGATAGAAGAATGTTTTAAAAGAATATGTTTCACAGACATAGAGAATAGACTTATGGACCTGGGGAGAGGGGAGGAGAGGGTGAGATGTATGGAGAGAGTAACATGGAAACTTACATTACCATATGTAAAATAGATAGCCAATGGGAATTTGCTCTGTGTCTCAGGGAACTCAAACAGGAGCTCTGTATCAACCTAGAGGGGTGGGATAGGGAGGAAGACGGGAGGGAGGTTTGAAAGGAAAGGAATATATGTATACCTATGGCTGATTCATGTTGAGGTTCAACAGAAAACAACAAAATTCTGTAAAGCAAATACCTTCAATTAAAAAATAAATTAATTTAAAAGAGAATATGCTTCAGATTTTAATTGAACAACTTTATCAACCACAATAAGAGTGCAGTGAGTATTTTTTTTTTTAGTGAGTATTTTTTAAAAAGGCAATTTGAGTCCTTTAATGATCTTTTCAGCTAATATTAATGTTAAATATTGAAGAAACATGATGTCACAGAAAGACTTTAGATAAAATGGCTTGTCCAGGACCTCTGCCCAACTCTCAGGTAAAAATTCAGCAGTAAAAATGAATTGTCCTTGGAATGTTAGTCTTGTTTCCTTAGTAAAAGTCTTAGTAAAGACTAGTAAAAGTCTTAAAATTAGGCCAAATAAATAAACATAATAAATTTAAATTTGCAATTTAATCTAAAGGTTATCTTAGAAAAATAGAAAGTTAAGTATTATTTTAGATAATTTGATCTCTTAAGAGCATCCTTATTTCAAAAGATCCCTAAAAACTAGCAGCTTCTTGGTTTGTTAAAGAGAAATCAAGGAACAGAGGATCAGGTGCTGTATTTAATTACATGGAAACTTCAGATCGCAGACTGCTAATAGAGACAGATTCAGTCATGCAGAAGCAGAAAATTAAACTTCAGATTATTTTTCATTTTACTTAATATTTATTTTATTTTTAACAAGTTGTATGTACTCTAGTTATATAGAATGATGCTTTGATTACTTATAATTTGTGAAAATATTACTATAGTTTAATTAACATATCCATCTCCTCACATAGTTATGTTTTTGGATGGGGTGCTGATAGAAACTAAGATTTACTTTCTTAGCAAATCTGATGAGATGGTTGGATGGCATCATTGACTCAATGGACATGAGTTTGAGCAAGCTCTGAGAGATAGTGGAGGACAGGGAAGCCTGGCATGTGGCAGTCCAAGCGATCGCAAAAAGTTAGACATGAGTTAGTAACTAACAAAAACATATTAACTAACATATTAAGTCACCATGCTGTACTTTATATCTCTAGATTCATTCATCCTGCATAACTAAAACTTTGTACTTTGATGAATCTCTCCTCAATCCCCCACCTTCTCATCTTTGATAACCAGCTACAGGATGCTATTAGGATTTTAACTTTTATATTCCACATATAAATGAGATCATGTGATATTTTTATTCTGTGCCTGGCTTACTTCACTTAGCATAAACTCTTCCAGATTCATCCAAGTTGAAACCAGTGCTATGTTGTTGGAAATGTAAATTGGTTTAGGCTTTATAAAAACTAGTGTGGCAGTTTCTAAAAACAACAAACTATTGTACGGTCCAGAAATCCCTCTTCAGAGTATATCCAAGGGAAACAAAGTCAGTACTCTAAGGTGATATCTGCATTTCCATGTTTGCTGCTGCTGCTGCTGCTAAGTCGCTTCAGTCATGTCCAACTCTGTGCGACCCCATAGTCGGCAGCCCATTATCACAACATTATTCAGAATAGCCAAGATATGGAAACAACCTGAGTGTGTGTCAATGGATGAACAGATAAAGCTATTCTTTTCCTGGTATTATAGCCACATAGTTTGAGACAGAAATTTGCCTGTTCTTTTGACACTGTTCTGTTTTGCTGTATCAAATATGTCGCTACATAGACTACTAATTCTACTTTTAGCAAAGTTATCATTTTTCACAGACCAGATGTCCTTGATTACACAACAGACTACATACACCTTAATTTTTGGTCTGGCCTCTCTCCAGTTGTTATTCCCTCATTTTTCCTTTCTGGCATTTGAAGTCTTCTCAATCTAATCAGCTAACTATAATTCCAGAGCCCGTCATAAAGCATGATGACAGTGCTAACCAATGCCCGTCACTTGTTTACTCCATAAAACAGATTCCATGAGTAAAAGGCCTTCATGATAAGTTTTTCATTTCCAATGACTTTGTTTAAATTAAATAATATAAGATTTTATTGACAGTGGAAAATGTATAGTTAGCTTTCATTCTAAAACTGCTTAACTGTAATGCAACCTCAATTTGAGCATCTAACTTTGCAAAAGAGCAGAACATATTTCACAATAAGTTCAATGTGTATCCATTTAAGTTTTTTCATGAAACTGACTTTTTACCTCATCCATAATCTGAAAGTTTTGGATTTTAAGCCATTGTGTATATTACATAAAACTTCAATTTTCTATGATACTCATGATTATTAAAGCAATATGAAAGAGTAAAGAAGTGTTAATTTTCTTACTTAATCCTCATGGCATGATGGGTAAGGAATCACATATTTCAAAGAAATCTGTGCATAACTGTATCATTAGCCTTGTCCCTTATTATTTTGACTATTTGTGTGTTACATCCATATATCACAGTGGTTGGCAAACAAAAGCCACTAAATAAATAATGGTAGAACTAAGAAGCAGCAAAGATATATGTGAACAGTAATAAACACAAATCAGTGGGGGAGGTAGTAGATGATGCAAGATAAGATATGATTTAATAATTGATTTCAAATGTGAGAAATGACTAAATTTACAGAGTTGGAGATAGCAGCAGGTTAGGTTAAATTCCAACTATGCAAAACTGTGAAATAAATTTAATTTGTCTTTCTTTACCTTTCTCCAGCTCAGTGTGTCCATAGAAATAACTACTAGTGAATAGATTTTGTTGGTAACTTATTTATCTGTTATCCTACTTGGGCTTGTTATTTCAAAGCAATATCCAGGAATCCAGAGATATTTTATTTGCTTCCATTAGTACCTAAAAATTCAGACATGGTAGTCCTGGATTTTAATCCCAGGTCTAATTTTTGTGGGCTTATATAACTTTGGACCTATTAACTCTTCTAAAACCTCATTTATCTAATAGTGGTACCTATTTTATAGGTAGTCTGAGGGTCAACCAATTGACCCTTACTGATCTTACTGCTTGAGCATAGAAATTCAGATCTTACTGTCTGAGCATAGAAAGTGTTCAAGTAGTCATATTTCATATATGTTCTAAAAATAAATACATACATATAATCTTCAGATCAGTTCTATAACTCAGTTGAGTCTGACTCTTTGTGACCGCATAGACTGCAGCACACCAGGCCTCCCTGTCTAACACGAGCTCCCAGGGTTTACTCAAACTCATTGAGTCAGTGATGCCTTCCAACCATTTCATCCTCTGTCATCCCCTTCTCCTCCCACCGTCAGTCTTTCCCAGCATAATGGTCTTTTCAAACAAGTCAGTTCTTCGCATCAGGTAGTCACAGTACTGGAGTTTTGGCTTCAACATCAGTCCTTCCAATGAATATTCAGGACTGATGTCCTTTAGGATGGACTGGTTGGATCTCCTTGCAACTGAGGAGACTCTCAAGAGTCTTCTCCAACACCACAGTTCAAAAGCATCAATTCTTCAGTGCTCAGCTTTCTTTATAGTCCAACTCTCACATCCATACATGACTACTGGAAAAACCATAGCTTTGATTAGACAGACCTTTGTTGGCTAAGTAATGTCTCTGCTTTCTAATATGCTGTCTAGGTTGGTCAAAGCTTTTCTTTCAAGGAGCAAGCATCTTTTAATTCCATGGCTTCAGTTACCATCTGCAGTGATTTTGAAGCCTCCCAAAATAAAGTCTATCACTATTTCCACTGTTTCCCCATATATTTGCCATGAAGTGATAGGAACAGATGCCATGATCTCAGTTTTCTGAATGTTAAGTTATAACCCAGCTTTTTCACTCTACTCTTTCACCTTCATCAAGAGGCTCTTTGTTCTTCTCCACTTTCTGCCATAAGGGAGATTTCATGAGTGTATCTGAGGTTATTGATTTTCTCCCAGCAATCCTGATTCCAGCTTGTGCTTCATCTAGCACAGGGTTTCTCATGATGTACTCTGTATATAAGTTAAATAAGCAGGGTTACAATATACAGCCTTGACATACTCCTTTCCAGATTTGGAACCAGTCTGTTGTTCCATGTCCAGTTCTAACTGTTCCTTCCTGACCTGCATACAGATTTCTCAGGACGTAGGTCGGGTGGTCTGGTATTCCTATCTCTTTAAGAATTTTCCACAGTTTGTTGTGATCCACACAGGCAAAGTCTTTGGCATAGTCAATAAAGCAGAAGTAGATGTTTCTCTGGAACTCTCTTGCTTTTCTGATGATTCAACATATGTTGGCAATTTGATCTCTGGTTCCTCTGCCTTTTCTAAATCCAGCTTGAACATCTGGAAGTTCATGGTACACATACTGCTGAAACATGTCTTGGAGGATTTTGAGCATTACTTTCCTAGCATGTTCAGTTCAGTTCAGTTCAGTTCAGTCGCTCAGTCATGTCCAACTCTTTGCAACTCCGTGAACCACAGCACGCCAGGACTCCCTGTCCATCACCAACTCCCGGAGTTCACTCAGACTCACGTCCATCGAGTCAGTGATGCCATCCAGCCATCTCATCCTGTGTCGTCCCCTTCTCCTCCTGCCCCCAATCCCTCCCAGCATCAGAGTCTTTTCCAATGAGTCGACTCGTCATATGAGGTGGCCAAAGTACTGGTGTTTCAGCTTTAGCATCATTCCTTCCAAAGAACACCCAGGACTGATCTCCTTTATTTATTTTTTTTTCACTTTTTTTTTAATTTTAAAATCTTTAATTCTTACATGTGTTCCCAAACATGACCCCCCTCCCACCTCCCTCCCCATAACATCTCTGTGGGTCATCCCCATGCACCAGCCCCAAGCATGCTGTATCCTGTGTCAGACATAGACTGGTGATTCAATTCTTACATGATAGTATACATGATAGAATGCCATTCTCCCAAATCATCCCACCCTCTCCCTCTCCCTCTGAGTCCAAAAGTCCGTTATACACAGCTGTGTCTTTTTTGCTGTCTTGCATACAGGGTCATCATTGCCATCTTTCGAAATTCCATATATATGTGTTAGTATACTGTATTGGTGTTTTTCTTTCTGGCTTACTTCACTCTGTATAATCGGCTCCAGTTTCATCCATCTCATCAGAACTGATTCAAATGAATTCTTTTTAACAGCTGAG
Organism: Budorcas taxicolor; assembly: GCF_023091745.1. NCBI lineage: Eukaryota > Metazoa > Chordata > Mammalia > Artiodactyla > Bovidae > Budorcas > Budorcas taxicolor. The sequence goes on along the minus strand of NC_068921.1, from coordinate 60,429,495 downwards.
TAATACTCCATTGTGTATATGTACCACAGCTTTCTTATCCATTCATCTGCTGATGGACATCTAGGTTGTTTCCTTGTCCTGGCTATTATAAACAGTGCTGCGATGAACATTGGGGTACATGTGTCTCTTTCAATTCTGGTTTCCTCGGTGTGTATGCCCAGCAGTGGGATTGCTGGGTCATAAGGGAGTTCTACTTGCAATTTTTTAAGGAATCTCCACACTGTTCTCCATAGTGGCTGTACTAGTTTGCATTCCCACCAACAGTGTAGGAGGGTTCCCTTTTCTCCACACCCTCTCCAGCATTTATTGCTTGCAGATTTTTGGATCGCAGCCATTCTGACTGGTGCGAAGTGGCACCTCATTGTGGTCTTGATTTGCATTTCTCTGATAATGAGTGATGTTGAGCATCTTTTCATGTGTTTGTTAGCCATCCGTATGTCTTCTTTGGAGAAATGTCTATTTAGTTCTTTGGCCCATTTTTTGATTGGGTCGTTTATTTTTCTGGAATTGAGCTGCATAAGTTGCTTGTATATTTTTGAGATTAGTTGTTTGTCAGTTGCTTCATTTGCTATTATTTTCTCCCATTCAGAAGGCTGTCTTTTCACCTTGCTTATATTTTCCTTTGTTGTGCAGAAGCTTTTAATTTTAATTAGATCCCATTTGTTTATTTTTGCTTTCATTTCCAGAATTCTGGGAGGTGGATCATAGAGGATCCTGCTGTGATTTACGTCTGAGAGTGTTTTGCCTATGTTCTCCTCTAGGAGTTTTATAGTTTCTGGTCTTACATTTAGATCTTTAATCCATTTTGAGTTTATTTTTGTAGAATGGACAGGTTGGATCTGCTTGCAGTCCAAGGGACTCTCAAGAATCTTCTCCAATGCCACAGTTCAAAAGCATCAATTCTTCAGTGCTCAGCTTTCTTCACAGTCCAACTCTCACATCCATACATGACTACGGTAGTTTGAGCATTCTTTGGCATTGCCTTTCTTAGGGATTGGAATGAAACTGACCTTTTCCAGTACTGTGGCCACTGCTGAGTTTTCCAAATTTGCTGGCATATTGAGTGCAGTACTTTCACAGCCTCATCTTTTAGGATTTGAAATAGCTCAACTGGAATTCCATCACCTCTGCTAGCTTTGTTCATAGTGATGCTTCTTAAGACCCACTTGACTGCATTCCAGGATGTCTGGCTCTAGGTGAGTGATCATACCATCATGTTTATCTGGATCATGAAGATCTTTTTTGCACAGTTCTTCTGTGTATTCTTGACACCTCTTCTTAATATCTTCTGCTTCTGTTACGCCCACAGCATTTCTGTCCTTTATTGTGCCCATCTTTGCATGAAATATTCCCTTGGTATCTCTTATTTTCTTGAAGAGACCTCTAGTGTTTCCCACTCTATTGTTTTCCTCTATTTCTTAACACTGATCACTGAGGAAGGCTTTCTTATCTCTTCTTGCTCTTTTTTGGAACTCTGTATTCAAAAGGCTATATCTTTCCGTTTCTTCTTTGCCTTTAGCACTTGTTCTTTTTTCAGCTATTTGTAAGACCTCTTCAGACAACCATTTTGCTTTTTTGCATTTCTGTTTCTTGGGGATGGTCTTGATCACTGCCTCCTGTACAATGTCATGAACATCCATCTATTGTTCTTCAGGCACTCTGTCTATCAGATCTATTCCCTTAAATTTATTTGTAACTTCCACTGTATGATTGTAAGGGATTTGATTTAGGTTATACCTGAGTAGTTTTCCCCACTTTCTTCAATTTAAGTCTGAATTTGGCAATAAGGAGTTCATGATCTGAGCCACAGTCCATTCCCAGTCTTGTTTTTGCTGACTGTGTAGAGTGTCTCAATCTTTGGCTGAAAAGAATATAATCAATCTGATTTTGGTATTGACCATCTGGTGATGTCCATGGGTAGAGTCCTCTCTTGTATTTTTGGAAGACAGTGTTTGCTATGACCAGTGCATTCTCTTAGCAAAACTCTGTTAGCCTTTGCCCTGCTTCATTCTGTACTCCAAAGCCAAATTTGCTTGTTATTCCATGTATTTCCTGACTTCTTATTTTTGTATTCCAGGGGATGGCAAGAATGAACATTGACATATTAGGAATCAGTGAACTAAAATGGACTGGAATGGGTGAATTTAACTCAGATGACCATTATACCTACTTCTGTGGGCAAGAATCCCTTAGAAGAAATGGAGTAGCTATTATAGTCAACAAAAGAGTCTGAAATGCAGTACTTGGATGCAGTCTCAAAAATGACAGAATGATCTCTATTCATTTCCAAGGCAAACAGTATAAACTTAGGATACCTATTAAAACATAAATATCTTGATTCCTCTCTATTTGGGGGTTTCTATACAATTTCTGAAAAGTAGTATACTTGTGTTGTCAATGTGTCAGTCTAGGTGTTGGGACAAAGTTGTTACCTGTCCTAGAGTTGTGCATACTTTAAAAGCGGATAGCACCTAACTCCAAAATGTGATTTTAAAAATTAATTTTAGACACAGATGGAGATTTTTTAAGAGATCTGTCAAGGAAGATCAGTTGTTTGTTCAGCTACCCCTGAAATCATACATGTGCAAAGATGCTCATACTTTATTACTAAGTAAAGACTTAGTAATGAGGACTCTCATCCTATTATGGATAGGATAAATCATGTTTTATAACTCAGCACCTAGAACATGGTAGAGAAACATATTGATTACAAGAAGAAATATAGAATAAGAGAACATTATTATTTTAACTTCATATTGGAGCTCCTTTTTTCATGACTTTAAAAAGACTCTTGAGCTTCTTCCACCTTGCCTAGAATAAGTGAAGGAGTGTGTGTGTGTGTGTGTGTGTGTGTGTGTGTGTGTGTGTGGTGTGTTTAGCAGAAACAGAGCCTGAATGTACTCAGTGAGGAGAGAGGAAAAATGTCTTTTTGAGGAAGTGAGACCAATTGGAGAACGTGGGCAACTCTTACTCCTCTCACAAACTGTAGCGGTAGGGTGGGAATGGTGAGGGCAAATGTGAAGTAGGATGAGAAGGTATGTGGATTTCTAGTAATGCCATTTCTACTAGATGGGTCACAGATTCCACAGGACAGATTCTTCTACAATAGTAAGTCAGTCACAGTCTGGGAATTCCCTCATTGTTCTCTTTTTAAGAAAAAATAATGGCCCCTCACTCCTAAAGTTAAAACAAAGGTGATACAGAAACTGTATTGCTATATAAAAGGCAATATGAATTAAAAATCTCCATAATATCAGTGAAGGCTATTGAATAGAGTTTTGTATTTTAAAATTAGCATGTCCATGGCAAACCAGCAAGCTATATAAATAGTGTTTGCTTTGCCTAAGTTTTTTTATAAAACTTCTTTCATCAAATCACAGTTTATCATGATATATGTTGTAATTCAGCAATGCATCTTTATGTTAATGGCTAATCTAACATTTCATAAATGTACGAGAACATTTCTATATCAGTAGACAATGTAGTAACTAAAAATTCATTCAATTTTGCAATCCCATGTACATTCTTCCCTTCTAATTGAGTAATCTTTTATAAGATCAAAATACATTGTGAGAGTATAAACAAATTATGAACATAATGGCACATTAAATTATTGTACTTGTCAAACTAGCCCTAAATTATTCCAATTTTCTTTCATTCAATGAAATAAAAAGGGGTAAAACTTCTGACATATCTATTATTATGCCAGTTAATGTCTAGAACTCTGTCTTGAGAATATTCTTAAATTTGGGGGCTTTTATTTTAAATGAATATACATGGAAACCAATGTCACTGGAGAAATAAATATTTACCTATGATATTAAGAGTCTGATATCTGCATAATACTTAGATTAAAAATGCTAAAACAATTCTAAATCAAGAAGTTATACACACTAGTTGACCAACATTAGTATCTTAAATACTAATAATAATGCACTCATACTCCATATTTATATTAATATATGCGGTCTTGCTTTCATATATGAATACATAACTTACATGTATCCAGAATTTAAAAATGTTTAGATTTTAAAACTCTTTAGGTATAATTGTACATTTAAGAAACTACATTAAGGCCTTATTGCTTCATCTTTTGTAATCTCACAATATGACAAAAGGCAGTCAGTGTGACATTTTTCTGCACCTTAGTAGTTTTTTGTCAAGTGGATCATATTCACGTTTAAAGCTTTCTTCATTCAGTCAATGTACAGTCATTTCTCAGTATTCATGGAGAGCTGTTTCCAGGACACCCCTTGTAAATCAAAATCTTTGAATGCTCAAGTCCATCACATAAAATTGTGTAGTGTTTGCATATAACCTACACACTAGGTCATATACTTTAAAGGATCTCTAGATTATTTGTAATATGTAATGCAATGTAAATGCTATATAAATAGTTGTCAGTGAGTGGGAAATTCAAGTTTTGCTTTTTGGAAATTTCTGGAAATTTTTTGTTTTGGAATATTTTCTATCTGAATTTGGTTGACTAGCCAAATGAAGAACCTGCAGGTCTGAAAGGTCAACTTTAATTACCAATCAGCTGAACACACAATTCAAAGCTTAAGAAAGTTCTCTGATTGGTTGTGTAATAATTATAATAAATGCAATTAGATAAACGTACACTGCAAATAAAATTCAAAGAAAATGAACTTTTTAAGGGCTTTCATAATCCACTCCAGTGTTCTTGCCTGGAGAATCCCAGGGACGGGGGAGCCTGGTGGGCTGCCATCTCTGGGGTCGCACAAAGTCAGACACGACTGAAGCGACTTAGCAGCAGCAGCAGCAGCAAGGGCTTTCATAGAAAAGTAAGACCTAACAAGAACAGAAGCCCAAGAACCTGAAAAAAAAACTGGAAAAGAAAATAAATTGAAAATCATTTTTCTATAGAAAACAGTAAGATAATTTCTGATACTCTTTTGCCATTGGCATAGTTCACACTTTTTCTTTTTATTTTTTTGTAATGCAAGTCTTATCTGATGATAGCACTTAACTAGATTTCCCTGTTATTCTTTGTCTCAGCTAATTTTTGTTTCTTTCATTTCTTTCATCTCAATTTCAATAATTTTATGTACTGCCCTGAATCTTTATTTCCTCCACCACTTGATTACAAACCTTTTGAAAAAGGGCCAATTATAGGATAGGATGTTCATCTTTGCCTAGTTGGTGCATAACAAAAAATGTGGACCACAATTGGCTCTTGAAATACACTGGGTTTCCTAGGTGGCACAGTGGTAAATAATCTGCCTGACAATGCAGGAGGCACAAGAGATGTTCAATCCGAGTTGGGAAATGAGTGCAGTAGGAAATGGCAACCCAGTCCAGTATTCTTGCCTGGAAAATTCCATAGACAAAATTCCATAGGGCTGCAAAGAGTCAGACATAACTAATACACACACACACACACACACACACACACACACACACACACACACACACACTTGCTGAATTAAAGACAGAAAAATTTTAAACATGTATAGTGATACTTTGGCCACCTGATGCGAAGAGCTGACTCATTTGAAAAGACCTCCATGCTGGGAAAGATTGAGGACAGGACGAGAAGGGGAAGACAGAAGATGAGATGGTTGGATGGCATCACTGACTCAATGGACATGAGTTTGGGTAAACTCTGGGAGTTGATGATGGACAGGGAGGCCTGGCATGTTGCGGTTCATGGCGTCACAAAGAGTTGGACACAACCGAGTGACTGAACTTAACTGAACTGAGAGTGATACCTGGAACATGATTAATGCTCCCCTCCAAGTCTCTTCCTTTCCCTCTGTTTTATAATTATATATATATGTATATATATATATATATATATATACATTTTAAAATGTGAAGCTGTTCTTTTCATAGTTACCATATTGCCCACTTTGAAAGTGAGAAAACTGAGGCACACAAATAATAATTTGGTAAAACAGAGAAGCAATGGATGTTGGAACAAATATTTCAACCAAGAAATTAGATTCTAGGAGATACAATTTAATCAGTATATTTAACGTTAATAAACGTATTTGTTTATGGTGAAATGAGTTTTTAAATTTATGTGGAGTCACCTGTATTAAGCAGTAGAGAGATCCATTTCCAGTAGTTTTAACACTGTTTGCTACTATCTGTATACCACTCAAAGATCCCATAGGAAATAAACTTACAGAAATTGATGGAGGTCATGCTTTAAGAATTTTCCTTCATCATTTACTGAGGGTAAATGTGGGGAAGAATGTTCAGGGATAGTACATATTACTTATTAAAACCACCCACATTTGCACAATCATTCTATACTGAAATATGTTGCATAACATTTTTTGCATAAATAGAAAACTTTATTGCTAAAGTATTTTAAACACAAAAGGAATTTCTGAATGATAAATAAGCAGAAGTTTCATTTGTAGTCACTTGCTGTATTACATAAAGTAAAACTATAACCTGCTATCACAACTATTTGCCTTAGCATAGTTTGTTCTCTTTCAAAATTTATTTTGATATGGCAGCTTCCTTACAAAATATCTATTTATCACATTTAAAATATAATGTGTCTTAATATAATCTTCATAAATAATATTTTAACTTCAGAATGCTTTCTACCATTTATTTAAATCAGCGTCCTTGGACTTCCCTGGTGGTCCAGTGGTTAAGAATCCATCTACCAGTGCAGGGGACACAGGTTCAATCCTTGGTCCAGGAAGATCCCACATGTCATGGAGCCATTGTACTATAACTACTGAAGCCCATGCACCCTAGGACCCATGCTCAACAAGAAAATTTGCTGCAATGAGGAGCTTGCACACCAAAAATAGTAAATTCAGCTCATCTCACTTAGAGAGAGCCTCCACACAGCAACAAAAACTTAAAGCAGCCAAAAATAAACAAATTAATTAAAAATAATTATATAAAAGGAACACCTTCACTATTGCATGATGCAAATATACACATCTTACATTTACTCAAGCACCCATAGTTTGGAACTTAATCTGTATTAGAATCATTGTGCTTTCCTTCTGTGTCTTAAAATATAATTTTTGATTTTGAGGATACATTCACCAGGCTAAGAAGCACATTTTAAAACATTGTTACTTATCCATATCAATAATAAATAGTGCCTAAACATTGCAAATTTGTCATGGTGGATTTTAAAGACACAGAAACATTTACAAGCTCGTCCATGCATAAATTCTATTCTACATATTTTTCTCTATTGAATAAATTAGTTCATTCTTTTAACAAATGTTTATTGAGCAATTTGTGCAAAGTTAGGGAAATGACTATCAATGATTCAGATCCCTCAGATATAAGGGAGATCTGATAATACCATCAGGTAGCTATAGAGATTTGCAGAGATGGGAGCTGAGGTGAGGATAAATTAGAAGGGAGTTTGGATAAAGGGATAAGGGTATGATGAGAATCATTTGTGGCCCTGAAATCAAACATAAAGATGGGAGTAGTTCTTTTCATCAACACCACTCTTAGAAGTTTCCTATCAGACATGCAGATACTCACCCCAAACCCTTTCACAAGAGAGAACTTGATGTGCAGCTTCAGAGAACATAATTAGCTTTTGTATCTTTCCAAGTACACATTGGGCTTTAAGCCAAAGTCATCTTCTTCTCAAGGAAGATTCCAGCCAATGAATGCAAACTGGATAACGTAGCCATCTCTGCCTTCTTTGGTGTTCCTCTAGTAGGAAATCTTTTTTGTGGAAATTTTCCTTCACATTGCAAGATTTTGTCAAGTCTCTATAACAGTCTGACAGCAACCTCTGCCCAGTCATACATTATTCTTCATTGTTTTCAGGTTTTATCCTTCAGTAAACCTTTTGGAGTCCTAAGCCATCTCAGCATCTGCTTCTGAGACAGTCAACAGACAGAGGCAATTATTTTATTCAATACTGATTCTACACATAGAAAGGATCCACCTTTTAGTGAAAATTCCTTCAAACAATATAATGAAGTTAAGATTTTATATAACCACTAAAAATCACATATTTTCCAATGGAAAATATACAATAAAGTAGATAATCTTCTCATTTTTTAAAAGTCTCAGTTCAGTTCAGTCGCTCAGTCATGTCTGAGTCTTTGCAACCCCATGGACGGCATCACGCCAGGCTTCCCAGTCCATCATCAACTTCCAGAGCTTACTCAAACTCATTTCCATTGAGTTGGTGATGCCATCCAATCATCTCATCCTCTGTCATCCACTTCTCCTCACACCTTCAATATTTCCCAGAATAAGGGTCTTTTCAAATGAGTCAGTTCTTCACATCAGGTGGCCAAAATACTGGAGTTTCAGCTTCAGCATCAGGCCTTGCAATAAATATTCAGGACTGACTTTCCCTTAGGATGGACTGGTTGGATCTCCTTGCAGTCCAAGAGACATTCAAAAGTCTTCTCCAACACCACAGTCCAAAAGCATCAATTCTTCAGCACTCAGCATTTCTTTATAGTCCAACTCTCACATCCATATGTAACTACTGGAAAAAGCATAGCTTTGACTAGATGGACTTTTATTAGCAAAGCAACGCCTCTGCTTTTTAATATGTTGTCTAGGTTGATCATAACTTTTCTTCCAAGGAGCAAGCATCTTTTAATTTCATGGCTGCAGTCACCATTTGCAGTGATTTTGGTGCCCCAAAATATGAAGTCTGTCACTGTTTCCCCATCTAATTGTTACGAAGTGATGGGACCAAATGCCATGATCTTAGTTTTCTGAATGTTGATTTTTTTCTCTCTCCTTTTTCACTTTCATCAAGAAGCTCTTTAGTTCTTCCTTACTTTCTGCCATAAGGATGGTGTTATCTGCATACCTGAAGTTATTGATATTTCCCGGCAATCTTGATTCCAGTTTGTGCTTCATCCAGCCCAGTGTTTCTTATGAGGTACTCTGCATATAAGTTAAATTAGCAGGGTGACAATATATAGCCTTGATGTACACCTTTCCCAATTTGGAACCAGTCTGTTCCATGTCCAGTTCTAACTATTGCTTCTTGACCTGCATACAGACTTCTCAGGAGGCAGGTCAGGTGGTTGGTATTCCCATGTCTTGAAGAATTTTCCACAGTTTGTTGTGATCCACAAAGACAAAGGTTTTGGCTTTCTTATCTCTCCTTTCTATTCTTTGGAACTTTGCAATCAAATGGGTATATCTTTCCTTTTCTCCTTTGCCTTTAGCTTCTTTTCCTTTCTGAACTATTTGAAAGGCCTCCTCAGATAACCGTTTTGTCTTTTTGCATTTCTTTTTCCTGGGATGGTCTTGATCACTGCCTCCTGAACAATGTCATGAACCTCCATCCATAGTTCTTCAGCCACTCTGTCTATCAGATCTATTCTATTCCCTGGTTCTATTTGTCACTTCTGCTGTATAATCATAGGGGATTTGATTTAGGTCATACCTGGATGATCTAGTGGTTTTCCGTGCTTTCTTTAATTTCAGTCTGAATTTGGCAATAAGAAGTTCATGATCTGAGTCACAGTCAGCTCCTGGTCTGTTTTGCTGACTGTATAGAGCTTGTCTCTATATAGTCTATATGTATCTTTGGCTGCAAAGAATATAATCAGTCTGATTTTGGTATTAACCATCTGGTGATGTCCATGTATAGAGTCTTCTCTTGTGTTGTTGGAAGAGGATATTTGCTATAAGCAGTGTGTTCTCTTGGAAAAACTCTATTAGCCTTTGCCCAGCTTCATTCTGTACTCCAAGGCCAAATTTGCCTGTTACTCAGGCTATTTCTTGACTTCCTACTTTTGCATTCCAGTCCCCTACAATGAAAAGGACACCTTTTGGGTGTTAGTTCTAGAAGGTCTTGTATGTCTTCATAGAACTGTTTAACTTCAACTTCTTCAGGATTACTACTTGGGGCATAGACTTGGATTACTGTGATCTTGAATGGTTTGCCTTGGAAACCGACAGAGATCATTCTGTTACTTTTGAGATTACATCCAAGTACTTCACTTTGGACTCTTTTGTTGACTATGATGGCTACTCCATTTCTTCTAAGGGATTCTTGCCCACAGTAGTAGATATAAAAGTCATCTGAGTTAAATTCACCCATTCCCATACATTTTAGTTCACTGATACCTAAAATTTTGACTTTCACTCTTGCCATCTCCTGTTTGACCATTTCCAATTTGCCTTGATTCATAGACCTAACAAACCAGGTTCCTATTCAATATTGCTCTTTACAGCATCAGACTTTTTAAAAGTCTAATTTGGTACAAAATCAACTGCATTTGCTTCTCTCAAATCATTAGATTTTTATACACATATAGAAAAGTAATTCTTCCCTCAGGCAGAGGGCTAAAATTCCTATAGTTTATATCTGAATACTCTGTAATAGAATAAAGGATCAGGAGATAAAACTCTGAGCTTGATATCCAGAACACTTTTAACAAATATGTAATATAATACAGTGATGAGAATATGGTTTAAACAGAACAAATTAAGAAATTCAATCATTGTATTATGACTCCATAATACTCTAATGAATGATGGAAAGAATTCCCAAACTTTCTTCCCTGGTTTATTTCTCTGCTGCTGCTGCTGCTAAGTCGCTTCAGTCGTGTCTGACTCTGTGCGACCCCATAGATGGCCTCTTACCAGGCTCCTCTGTCCCTGGGATTCTCAAGACAAGAACACTGGAGTGGGTTGCCATTTCCTTTTCCAATGCATGAAAGTGAAAAGTGAAAGTGAAGTCACTCAGTCGTGTCTGACTCTTAGCGACCTCATGGACTGCAGTCTACCAGGCTCCTTCGTCCATGGGATTTTCCAGGCAAGAGTACTGGAGTGGGATGCCATTGCCTTTTCCATTTCTAAGCTACTATATCTTAAATTCCCAGAGAAACTGTAGAGTTTAGAAAAGTAGCAGAGGGGAAAGCTTAGGATTTTTTTCTTTCTCTTTTTATGCCTTTGTCTCTACTCCATTTCCTTTCAGAGAACATTTGAATTTATTCCCCAAAGGGGAATACTGCAGTTATGAGGGTGCAGGCTTAGAAGATACACCTCCTCCTTCTCACATTTTCCTTGGCTGGAGACAGTCACTGATGGAGTGCACACAGATTATATGTGCCCTCCTTTCTCCCTGTCCTTATTTGGTAGCTGACAGCAGGGACAACAAGGCCATGGGTTTGTAAGTCATCATGTAAGCACTATGCTTGTAGCACATGGAAAATTCAGGAAGCAGATAACTTGTACTAATATGACAACTTGAACTCAGAGAATATAAAAATGTCCAGAGGTAATTTTAGTTTCCCCTAAGTATGTCTTCCAAACTGATGTTTTGTTAATCTTGAGGAAAGAAGATCTTCCTTCAGTGGTAAGAACATAAGTGAACTGACAAGGCCACACAAGTAGAAGGAATATCAGGAGTGCCTGCTCCAAAAAATCCTTTATTTGAAACTATTTACTTTGAACCAAGAGCAAGTCAAGTTACAACTACGATTGTAGAGCAGAGGAACTGAGAATACCATGTCCTAACAGTTTCTATTTTTAACTCCACATCATAGACTTTGAAAAAGAAAAGTAGTTCTGGCCAACTTGGTTATTATAGAAAATAAAATGAGATGGTACTAGTGCTATGAATTCAGTGGGTTTTTTTTTGTTGTTGTTGTTTGTTTGTTAGCTTGTTACTTTATTATTGATAGTACTTTATAAATAATTCCATTTATGACAGTATTTTTAACTATCAGTAGAGTTTGACTCACTTATTTGAGACAGTCATTTATGTGTTTGTCCTGCTACAAGAAGGATATTTAAATCATTAGGTATTTTATCAAAATCTTAATGTCAGAACTCAATGTAATATGGCCTAACATAATGTAAAGCTGATGTAACCTATTGTATAGAAGGCATGATGAACAGAGAGATTTTAAAAAAAAATTGTAATTGAAGCTCCAATATCTCTTATTGATTTAATTCTTGAAAAGGAATGGGTCATTCAACAAGAAAGAAATATCAGAAGTTCTCTCACAAAATACTCCTTGGGCATACAGTTATTCTTCAGAGGTGTATAGAAAACTTGAGCACCGCTTCTTTCTAAAGATTGTGTATCATGCACTGAGTATTATGTTGCAGTGTTTACACTAGATAACTAAAATGCACGTTAATTTGTATGTCAAAGTGTCAAAGTGTTAGTCGCTGAGTCGTGTCTGACTCTTTGGGACTCCATGGACTATAGCCCACCAGGCTCCTCTGTCCGTGGGATTTCCCAGACAAGAGTACTGCAGTGGGGTGCTGTTCCCCACAATCCCAGTGCCAGAAAGGCCACAGAGCCAATTCTTTACAACTCTTTTTTTCTGGGTGATTAAAAGACCTTGGGCCACACTATAATTGTCAGGACTAAGTTTACACTTTTAACAAAACTTGGTTTTTGTATGAAGAATGAACAAATTTCTTGGAAGCCATCCAAACAATAATGTTACATCAGAGATATACATTAAGAGGGGTTGGATGGCTCAAATCTGGTCAGTTCCTATGGAAAACAGTCAACTGTGCCCCAGTGGTAAATCAGGCACCCAGAGATCCACCTGCTACCTTTCCACTCTGACTTAAGATGCCTAAACCAATCAGAATTTTGCTTTTATACTTGGTCAGGCTTCCCCACAATCTTCGACCCCAAAACTACAATTCTCTTTTGGGTTAAAAAATTATAATAAGAATAATGAAACTTGCTATTACACATTTTAGAAGATTCTATTTCAAAATAAGTCATGAAATATGTCACATAAATATGGAGGAAAAATTAGTAATAGGTATGATTAATTAGAGATTCAAGAACAAAATTGTGTCTCCACTGCTATGGTAATATCTTGTAGTACAAAACAAGAAGATTATCAACTGTACTAAAATCATGACTACCCCTAATCTATTACGGGTTTATTTTAGCAATTCAGCTTAAGAATACTGACATTTTTTCATTACAAATTCTATTAAAATATCTGACTCGACTTTAGTGGATCAACAGATCTAACACTAGACTTCTGTGCTGGGAATAAAAAGTGATTAGTCAACTCTAATGTTGAATAAAAGTGATTACATCTATCAATTTAATTAAGTCCACTAACAGTATTTTCAGTACCTGGTGAGGGCTAAAATCTCTGAAGTTATGAACCTTCCAACCACTGGCTAAAGAAAAACTGGTTCATCCCAGAAAGAGCATATAGAAATAGGAGGAAAACCTAAATGGTCCTGGTTTTCAACTTTGACATATATGGAAACCATTTTAAACTGCATTAAATTAAAATGAAACAATTTTGTCTGGAAATCTTTTCTACAATATTACATGAAAGAGAGTATACAAATTTTAGGTGAAATTAAACTTACTCATGAAAAAAGTAGTAAGCCAGCTAACACTTGTCTTCAAATGGTAGCGATAAACCTGCACATGCTTGGAAGACTTAGTCCCTTGCATCATCTGGCTGTGTGTTACTATTTTACTAGTGGTATGTTGTTGCCAAACCAGATGGACACCAAATTCTTTTCAATTGTATTTTGAAAGACAGACAATGAAAGTTTTTGTGGTTTTTCTTTTTAATGTTTCAAAGCAGTATTTCTCAGTGAGTATGTCTTAAAATCTTTGAAAGGATAATTTTTTTATCATCACATGTGCATTGTGTGATGTTTCACACCCCTGTCATCTATCCATTAATTGGTAGCTGGTTTTCAGTTTTTAAGAAAAATAAAAGAAATGCCTTCAAACATTCCCAATTGTCCCTGGGAGGATTGAGAATTTCTTTACCAAGGGTTGTGCCCATCTGTTCCCAATGAGTGAAAGATTTGTGGAGTGAAATGAGCCATGTGACCCTGAGAACCCAGACTCAGAGAACCCAGTCTCACAGTTAACATGTTTCGGCCAGTTTTCTATCTGAATATTTTTTGTTCCTCTTGGAAAATATGGGCTTGAAAAAAATATAATTGAGAGAATTGAACAGAAGTCATAGGCCATTCAATTCCCAAAGAAAGAGGCTCTTTGTCATACTTTATAACTTGTCATACAACATGTAGTACTTCACTGGAGACAATAGGGAAGCAGCCTTGCCATACCTGGAATTAGAACAGACAATTGTATTTGGGAATCACCACTACCACTATCAGGGGCTTCCCAGGTAGATCAGTGTTAAAGAATCTGCCTGCCAATATGGGAGATGCAGGAGACATGTGTTCAATGCGTGGCATGGGAAGATCCCCCAGAGAAAGACATAGCAACACACTACAGTATTCTTGCCTGTTAAATTCCATGGACAGAGGAGTCTGGCAGACTATAGTCCATGGGGCCACAGAGTATCAGACACGACTGACCCCACCACGGTCAACTGCTTCACAGCTAAAGAGTCAAATGACCTCCTATGACCCTGAGTAAGTATTGAATTTTTTTTCTTTAAAATATTAGATGCTAAGTATCTTAGTCTTTGTGGGGATAAACCTTTCCTTTGACAATTATTCAACTCTGTCATTGTAGAGCATAGCAGCTATGGGTGGTATATAAGTGATCATATGGTTGGTTTCCAATAAAAATTTATTTATGGACATTTATACTCGAATTTTAGATATTTTTAACATGTCACAGAATATTATTCTTTAATTTTTAAATGATTTTAAAAGGAGAGATAACATTCTTTAATCTCTGACATGATTTTACAAAAACAGACAACCAGCCAGGTAGGTTCCTTGAGTCAGTTTGGTGATATCTTACCTTCAATAAAAAATGAGATTTTAAACTTTGTGGGCAAAGCAATCTGTGTTTTGATGCTGCTGCTGTTGCTGCTGCTGATAAATCGCTTCAGTCTTGTCCGACTCTGTGTGACCCCATAGACGGCAGCCCACCAGTCTCCGCCGTCCCTGGGATTCTTCAGGCAAAAACACTGCCATTTCCTTCTCCAATGCATGAAAGTAAACAGTGAAAGTGAAGTCGCTCAGTTGCATCTGACTCTGTACGACCCCATAGACTGCAGCCTACCAGGCTCTGCCATCGATGGGATTTTCCAGGCAAGAGTACTGGAGTGGGGTGCCATTGCCTTCTCCTAAATTAATATGCTTACAAAAATATCCACCTGTTAGAATACCCAGGAAAGAAAAGAGATGTCTCACCAGTGTTTTGTCCAAAAATTCAGGTACACGTGGTGTCAAGGGTTAATTCCAAGTTAAATGCTATGTTGTATTTGCTAACTAAGACCACGATTGATGGAAACAGCTTCTCTTGCAAGTGTTTAGTCTTTTCAATTTAATTTTTTTTTTTTATTTTTTTTTTTTAATTTTTATTTTTATTTTATTTTTATTTTTTT
This sequence comes from Budorcas taxicolor, assembly GCF_023091745.1. NCBI lineage: Eukaryota > Metazoa > Chordata > Mammalia > Artiodactyla > Bovidae > Budorcas > Budorcas taxicolor. The sequence continues at coordinate 60,414,226 of NC_068921.1, read as the reverse complement.
TTAATTTTAAAATCTTTAATTCTTACATGTGTTCCCAAACATGAACCCCCCTCCCACCTCCCTCCCCATAACATCTCTGTGGGTCATCCCCATGCACCAGCCCCAAGCATGCTGTATCCTGCATCAGACATAGACTAGCGATTCAATTCTTACATGATAGTATACATGATAGAATGCCACTCTCCCATATCATCCCACCCTCTCCCTCTCCCTCTGAGTCCAAAAGTCCGTTATAGACAGCTGCGTCTTTTTCCTGTCTTGCATACAGGGTCGTCATTGCCATCTTTCTAAATTCCGTATATATGTGTTAGTATGCTGTATTGGTGTTTTTCTTTCTGGCTTACTTCACTCTGTATAATCGGCTCCAGTTTCGTCCATCTCATCAGAACTGATTCAAATGAATTCTTTTTAACGGCTGAGTAATACTCCATTGTGTATATGTACCACAGCTTTCTTATCCATTCATCTGCTGATGGACATCTAGGTTGTTTCCATGTCCTGGCTATTATAAACAGTGCTGCGATGAACATTGGGGTACATGTGTCTCTTTCAATTCTGGTTTCCTCGGTGTGTATGCCCAGCAGTGGGATTGCTGGGTCATAAGGGAGTTCTATTTGCAATTTTTTAAGGAATCTCCACACTGTTCTCCATAGTGGCTGTACTAGTTTGCATTCCCACCAACAGTGTAGGAGGGTTCCCTTTTCTCCACACCCTCTCCAGCATTTATTGCTTGCAGATTTTTGGATCGCAGCCATTCTGACTGGTGTGAAGTGGTACCTCATTGTGGTTTTGATTTGCATTTCTCTGATAATGAGTGATGTTGAGCATCTTTTCATGTGTTTGTTAGCCATCCGTATGTCTTCTTTGGAGATGTGTCTATTTAGTTCTTTGGCCCATTTTTTGATTGGGTCATTTATTTTTCTGGAATTGAGCTGCATAAGTTGCTTGTATATTTTTGAGATTAGTTGTTTGTCAGTTGCTTCATTTGCTATTATTTTCTCCCATTCAGAAGGCTGTCTTTTCACCTTGCTGATATTTTCCTTTGTTGTGCAGAAGCTTTTAATTTTAATTAGATCCCATTTGTTTATTTTTGCTTTTATTTCCAGAATTCTGGGGGGTGGATCATAGAGGATCCTGCTGTGATTTATGTCTGAGAGTGTTTTGCCTATGTTCTCCTCTAGGAGTTTTATAGTTTCTGGTCTTACATTTAGATCTTTAATCCATTTTGAGTTTATTTTTGTGTGTGGTGTTAGAAAGTGATCTAGTTTCATTCTTTTACAAGTGGTTGACCAGTTTTCCCAGCACCACTTGTTAAAGAGATTGTCTTTACTCCATTGTATATTCTTGCCTCCTTTGTCAAAGATAAGGTGTCCATATGTGTGTGGATTTATCTCTGGGCTTTCTATTTTGTTCCATTGATCTATAAAAGGAATCCAAATTGGAAAAGAAGAAGTCAAACTCTCACTGTTTGCAGATGACATGATCCTCTACATAGAAAACCCTAAAGACTCCACCAGAAAATTACTAGAGCTCATCAATGAATATAGTAAAGTTGCAGGATATAAAATCAACACACAGAAATCCCTTGCATTCCTATACACCAATAATGAGAAAGTAGAAAAAGCAATTAAGGAAACAATTCCATTCACCATTGCAACGAAAAGAATAAAATACTTAGGAATATATCTACCCAAAGAAACTAAAGACCTATATACAGAAAACTATAAAACACTGATGAAAGCAATCAAAGAGGACACTAATAGATGGAGAAATATACCATGTTCATGGATCGGAAGAATCAATATAGTGAAAATGAGTATACTACCCAAAGCAATGTACAAATTCAATGCAATCCCTATCAAGCTACCAGCCATATTTTTCACAGAACTAGAACAAATAATTTCAAGATTTGTATGGAAATACAAAAAACCTCGAATTGCCAAAGCAATCTTGAGAAAGAAGAATGGAACTGGAGGAATCAACTTGCCTGACTTCAGGCTCTACTACAAAGCCACAGTCATCAAAACAGTATGGTACTGGCTCAATTTAATTTTTAAAATATTTTTTACTTCTTCTTAGAGAATAACATTATCTTATGATGACATTATATTATTTAAAAAGTCTACTTCAAAACTATAAGAATTATGACAAGAAAACTAAATCTCAAGAGGTTAAAAAAATAGACAAAAGAAAGAGTGATAAAGAAAGAGACAGAGACATGATAGATATCCAGACACACACAAATATGTACACACACATAAGCACAAACACACATAAAGAGAAGGAGACAGAGAGAAAAACACCCAAATGTGGCAAAATATACAAGAAAAAAGTGGTGAGTCGGGTCACATGAGAGCTCTCTCTACTAATCATGCTGCTTTTCTATAAATTTCAACTGTTTTTAGCATTTAAAAAATTGTAAAAATAACTGTATGGTCATTTTGGCTAGTTTTCCGCTAATTCTTTTCTATAATCAGTCATTAGACACTGTCAATTTGGGGCTAACATGTCCATCATTATTCCACAAATTATTCAATTACTAGGAATTTCTGATTTTTTACCTCATGTTAATCTCTTCTTTTAACTTTTACATGTCAGATGAATTCTCTTTAAACACTGCATCCAGATTGAGATGCCAATTTGAATCTCTAGGTCTTCACACGCAATAGCCCCCACTGCCAACCACAGTTAACTTCCTGCTCGTAAACGCATCATATCATTTCCCTTCATTTCTCTCATGTTTTCCTTTCTCCTACAATACGTTCTTCCTAACATCCTTTTGACCTAAATGTTCCCTACCTATATAATCAAGCTTAGCTTGAATTCTAACACTTCAGTGAAGCCTGTCATTAAATTCAAAGATAATTTTTAAGAGGAAAGATTGTGACTCTAATTCAAAGGTACAGTGACTACAGAACAAAGACTTCATATATTTATTATGTAATGTTGGAACCAGTGAGATACACAACTATTTAAAGTAGAATTTAAATAGCAAATATATAAACACAATGGATATACTAAAATGAATTTGTTAATACAAATTCACAAAGTGAAATTGAAAGTGCAGTTGCTCAGTCATGTCCGATTCTTTGCAACCCCATGGCCTGTAGCCTGCCAGGCTCCTCTATTCATGGAATTCTCAAAGCAAGAATACTGGTGTGGGTAGCCATTTCCTTCTTCAGGGGATCTTCTTGACTCAGGAATTGAACCTGGATGGTGATTGCAGCCATGAAATTAAAAGACGCTTACTCCTTGGCAGGAAAGTTATGACCAACCTAGATAGCATATTAAAAAGCAGAGACATTACTTTGCCAACAAAGGTCGGACTAGTCAAGGCTATGGTTTCTTCAGTGGTCATATATGGATGGAGAGTTGGACTGTGAGGAAAGCTGAGTGCCAAAGAATTGATGCTTTTCAACTGTGGTGTTGGAGAAGACTCTTGAGAGTCCCTTGGACTACAAGAAGATCCAACCAGTCCATTCTAAAGGTGATCAGCCCTGGGTGTTCTTTGGAAGGACTAATGCTAAAGCTAAAACTCCAATACTTTGCCCATTTCATGCAAAGAGTTGACTCATTGGAAAAGACTCTGACGCTGGGAGGGATTGGGGGCAGGAGGAGAAGGGGATGACAGAGGATGAGGTGGCTGGATGGCATCACCAACTCGATGGACATGAGTTTGGGTGAACTCCGGGTGTCGGTGATGGACAGGGAGGCCTGGCGTGCTGCAATTCATGGAGTCACAAAGAATTGGACATGACTTAGCGACTGAACTGAACTGAACTCCTGCATTACAGGCAGATTCCTTACCATCTGAGCCACAGCGAACAAGACAAAGTCAATATTCTTCATCAGGAGGTATTTTGCATTGTTGGCAATTATCTATGACTTGTAGTTTTGTAAAGGATCTCAAAGACAGTGAGTATAATATACCCTGTGGGATCAGATAATGCAGATGATTAAGCTAAACAGAATATCCAGAAATCTACTTCTATATGTGTTCATTTTGAAGTCTTTTACCATTTCTCCCAACTCTGATGACTTCCTTCTGACTTCCTTCTCCCTTAAAGGTACCTGTAGCATTTAAAACACTGGTGGTAGATTCCCTCAATACCTCAAGGGTGCTCAAAGGCCAGCACAGAAGCATTATAGCATCATTTGAGAGATTGCTAGAAACACACAATCTCAGGCCTTATCCTAGAACTTCTGAATCAAAACCTGTATTTAAACAAGATTCACAGGTGATTTACACGCACATTAAAGTCTCCAAAGGACTAGCCCATAATAACATAAATTAATACAAGTATAAATGGTGGCTCAGCTGGCAAGGAACCTGCCTGCCAATGCAGGAGATGCAACAGACTCAGGTTCAATGCCTAGGTCTGGAAGATCTCCTAGAGAAGGCAATGGCAACCCACTCCAGCATTCTTGCCTGGGAAGTGTCATGTATAGAGGAGTCTGGCTGGCTATAGTACATGAGGTCTCAAAGAGTGAGACCCGACTTAGCATCCATGCTGGCATGGATAAATTGTCTTATATCATTCACTATTTTGGTACTGTCTTAATAAGTTTCTTTACTTCCAAACTCTTAGGAGACCCTTTAAATAAACCAAGGAATTGAGTCCAATAAAAAAAAAAAAAAATTCTCAAAGTGCAAAACCTGTTGCCACTTTTTTTCATTATAAGAAATTCTTAAATGTCTTTAAAAGTTATGTAAGCTGATGCTTGCAGAGATAGGAAAATCAGAGCTGAGCTCATATTGTACTGGAAAAAACATCAGAACTATTGAAAATTTTCTATACATTTTAAGTTTTAACGAATATGCTTCAGTACAATTTTATAGACAAACAAAAGATTAGTATCAGATATTAAGGGAAGACTGACCAAACAGGTAATTTGCTACTTAAAGTTCTCAGAATAAAAGTATCTGTTTACTTAATTATATGATATTCTCAATAGTACTGTACTCCTGCAGATATTAAGCAGAGTTTTGATATCCCAGTCTTAGTAATTGTGAATTGAGTCAATTTAACACATGAGCAAATGTAGTCTAACAAGAAATCAACAAAGCAAAATGAAATTCCTAGACTTGACTATTTTTTTCAGTTTCTCATTAGGCTTAGGCATAATATCATTAAGTTAATTATACGAAAAACAGTGTTGTAGGGATTAAAAATGCAACATTTTCCATACAATAACATATTATGTGGTTTTTTTCTTAAAAAATTAAATAAGTCTTACTATGAAAAATCATTAAGTTTAAATATATTGTAGGGTATCAAAGTTTCCCCTAAACTTTCCTTTTTATGTCATTTGTCAATAAATTTAAAGCTATTTTAAGTTTCATGTCTTTTCAAAAAAATTCTCATAATTTCTTTCTATTAGAACTTTATTTTTAAGTAGCAGTTCGCAAGTTTGTTTAGCTAGATCTACGGGAACAGCATTTTTAAAAGTTTAAATTTTAAAATATAAGGTTCTATTCTACTCCTTCCTTGTTGCTAAAGGAAAAGGTATCCAGTGATTAAATGGATTAAATGCAAGAAAAAAGTTCTTAATTGTTCAGTATTCAATAGCCACCATTCCATTTCTAGAGAGGCTCTTTTTTCAACACTTATTTAATATGGAGAGACATATAGTGCTTAATATACATATATAAAATTTCTATGTAATTTTATAATAAATAAAAAACATCTTTCAGTATATAAATAATGGTGGAAACTTAGATCAAAATCCCTGATTCCATGATATAGGCAGATTTCTGTAAAGTCTTTGAATTCTAACTAACATAAAATATGTAAATAAGGGGCTTCCAGTTTTCAAACTTTTAGTATTGGGTTGGCCAAAGAGTCCATTTGAATTTTTTTTTGTTGTTGTTGTAAGATGTTAGATTAAGGAAACAGAGAAGGCAATGACAACCCACTCCGGTACTCTTGCTTGGAGAATCCCAGGGACGGAGGAGCCTGGTAAACTGCAGTCCATGGAGTCGCTAAGAGTCAGACACGACTGAGCAACTTCACTTTCACTTTTCACTTTCATGCATTGGAGAAAGAAAGGGCAACCCACTCCAGTGTTCTTGCCTGGAGAATCCCAGGGACAGGGGAGCCTGGTGGGCTGCCGTCTATGGGATCGCACAGAGTTAGACATGACTGAAGTGACTTAGCAGCAGCAGCAGCAGGTTAGGGAAAAAATTCTAATGAACTTTTTGGGTAACTCAATACTTATTTCTCACATGCATTGTTTTAGATCCTACCCTTAGGGAAGCTGTTTTCCCATTGTTGTCTTAGTTAAATTGCAGGCTTCTGCTCGTTTTGGTTTCCTATTGAGCAAGGAACCATCTCTCTTGTCCATTCTTGTCTTGGTGTCTCATTTTGTGTTTGACAGTTTGATTAGCCTAGCTTTCTGTTTTATAATATTCTGACTCACCAGAAGAGAATGAATATCAAATCTTATGTCTCAAAATGTTATTGTAAAACTGTACATTTCAAAAAAATTAGTTTAACTTGAAACATATTTAAACTTTTAACCTACAATTGTACAAATTAGTTTTTCCTTATGCTAGACTAAAAGGAATATCTGATGATAGTGATACTGCTGCTCCTGATTTTTACCCATGGTATTTAAGACACAGCTAAAATACATAGGACCACTTGTGAAAGTACTCAAGAAAATATTGGGATTTTACTTATAACAAATTTTTTTTTTACTTATAAATCTTACAGAGGAAAATAATTTCCAAGTTGAAATCACAATCTATTTTTCCCACTTATTTCTGCCAATCTTGTCTCTCCAATCGGTTTTCCTGGTTCAATAATTTGTGCTTATCTCTCCATTCGCTAAAAAAGATATATCCAAATCAAGACAGTGTCTTAAACATTGGGAGATTCAATGCATTCATCATAGGGAGAAAAAGCAAATTTAAAATTTATGTAATTTATAGTGTGTTTTCACTTAATTCATTTGTCAAAGCAATTCTCTCTCTTTGTCTCTCTCCCTCACTCCAAGCCCCTCCCTTCTTTTTTCCCTCTCCATAATGAGAGAACGTTAGGTATCCCTTGGTCAGTACCCACTGTAATTTTTAATATCAAGTTTGTTAAATCTGTAATTCTTCAACTGCATTATTCTATACTCTTCTTCCCTAATGGAAAGGAGGGAAATAGAGTAAAAAGGATATAAACACATGAAATTTATATGATGTTTATCTTTTAGATTTAACTTCAGATTCAATGGTTTTCTTGATAATGGAAAGAGAAGAATCACATTTATTATGAAGGATAGAAACACTTGAAAGGTGAATGATAAGAAGTAAGATGATCCTGGAGTATGGTGCTCTGTAACAACATCATTAACCTCGAGAAGATGCAGAGCTGGGGAAACAATTGCACAGAAAAAATAGATACTCTGAAATACTAAATAGAAAGTATAAATTATTAAAACAAAACAAGTCTCTATATTGTATGATAAAACAAAGAGCTCTACTCCTGAGTACTATTAAGACTTAAGCACAGAAATAGACTTGACTTCTACACTTGAATCTCACATTTTTCTCTGCTTTCTGAATGTATAATTAGACACGTGTTGTTTTCAGGTCATCAGAACTAAACATTTCTTTTCCTGGCAAAAATGATATTTGTTACAGAAAAGGTAATTTGGAAAGAAATTCCCAATCTGCACTCAGATAAATTAAGTTCCCATAAGAGTGTGCACACAAGTTTTGGCCCTTATACTTTGTAATCTGTTTTATTTTCCTTCTTGTCTCTTGAGGATACATCTATTAACTTCCAGAACTGTAGATGGACTAAACACTATCAGCTAAACACTATCACTGTTTATGTGCTTGGGCCATGATAATATTTGATTCAAGCACTCCAAATGGATAAAGTGAATGAATTCAATGGTGACACAAATAAATTGCAAGCTAAAAGATTTAAAAAGTTGCTATGTCCCACTCCAAACTTTTATTTGATTTTATTAACATTAAAGTCGATAGCAAAAGAACATAATAAATCTAAATACGCTTGTTAATAGATTTTTTCCTGGATATCCTTTCTTACTATGGTTCAGAAAATATCTTGTTTCTGTCCTTGTGACAGACTTGAGCTTAAGTTTGCAAATGAATGAGGCAGAGAACAGTTTTAAATGGTGAATCTTCATGCTTTGCACATGCTTGCATTTTTGTCATCAGTTACCCGCTAGGCTTATAAAAATTGTTTTGTTAAGTAGTTAAGATATTTTCCTGTTTGTAGGTATTATTCTACAGAATAGAGGATGTGCATAATACAAAGTTGGTTCATGGAATAGGTCCATTTAAAATAGTTTAGAGTTGTTGAAAATATTGATTTTAGAGACATTCTCTTCAAAAATAAAAACTAAAGTTAATGAATTTAGATGTTCTTTCTCCATCCTTCCATACATTAGCTGTTGAAATATATTTACTGAGTTTCTGATCAGTGACTACTCTCTTGGATTCAATAACACTAGGGTATGAAGTATAATGAGAAGTAGAAGATCCAAAATTAAATATAATAATACAATAAATTAGGATTAAGTATAATAATTTTTGTTGAGAAATACCTCATATGTGTTTAGCACATGCGAAAATGTAAACTTTAGAGATGCAAACAAATCGTCTTGAAATTTTCTGTCACACAGTCTAAACATTATATGTAAAAGGCCAAATTTAGTTAACTTCACTAAATCATTTAGTTCTTAAAACAATCATTTAAAGTGGTTTGTAATGATGTAACTTTATGAAAGAGGGAAGGTGGATGAAAAAGGTAAGAAGAAGCATTCAACATTCAAAGTCAGATCTTTCTGACTTAAAATTCCACTTATATTTTCACACATGGAATTTATCTGATAGATCTGCTGCTGCTGCTAAGTCGCTTCAGTTGTGTCCGACTCTGTGCGACCCCATGGACGGCAGCCCACCAGGCGCCCCCATCCTTGGGATTCTCCAGGCAAGAACACTGGAGTGGGTTGCCAGTTCCTTTTCCAATGCATGAAAGCGAGAAGTGAAAGTGAAGTCGCTCAGTCCTGTCTGACTCTTCGCGACCCCATGGACTACAGCCTACCAGGATCCTCTGTCCATGGGATCTTCCAGGCAAGAGTACTGGAGTGGGTTGCCATTGCCTTCTCCGTCTGATAGATCTAGTTATTTGCTAGATCTATCTGTTTATCTATCTATCTATCATCTGTCTTTTATTTATCTATCATGGTATCCCAAGTCATGGAGAAATGACTTTTCATCAAAAAGTGGAAGGAACACAATCATGATGAAAGAGCATTTGAATGACATCTTGAAGGATCTATGGTATCACAAAGAGATAAGGAAAGCACACATTCTAGAAGAAAGCAAGCATAATCTAAGTAAGGGATAAGTTAGTAGAAGGCAAAAGAAACATCAAATACTTGCTCCTCATAATAATCAAAACTTTCTGCTTATGCAAGAGGTTCATTGAATCTTGGGAGGCAATATGTCCTTCAATATTTCCTATTTGAGAGTTCATGGGTCTTTTGCAAGTTCCTGGACCCCCCACCAGAATGGGCCTTCCCTTATTTTTGTAAATAAAATTTTGTTAAAACAGAGCCACACTCATGGGTTTATTTATTATCATTGGCTATTTTTTGTCTGCTACCAGAATAGAATTGAATAGTTACAACTGAGAGTCTTTGTCCCCCAAATTATAAACTATTTAGAAACTGGCCTTTTACACAAAAAGTTTGTGACCCCTGGTATTGATGATTTCAGTTCTCATCAACAGCTTGGTTTACCCCAGCACTGAGAACTAATATTTACTGAGTATATACCCTTTTTTAGTCACTATATGTTAAGTAATTCAATCTTTGGCTCATTCAACGAAGAGTTCTTGAATTCAAACCATTATTCTAGGGCTGCTTAATGGAAAATGCACACACATATATACACAATTAAAACACCTTGTATAGTAGAGCTTCATTCAAATGGAAATAGAAGGAAAATAATGAATAAATACATAATCAGAAAATATTAGTAACCTATCTACAATGTTAAGTTAGAAATAATCTCTACAGAGGAAACATAACTAAAGTTATCAAAGAGGATATGAAATATGAAAAGTGATTAAAGGTTTACTATGACAGTATTTGAAGAAGGAAATGGCAACCCACTCCAGTATTCTTGCCTGGAAAATTCCATGGAAAGAGGAACCTGACAGTCTACAGCCCATGGGGTCACAAAAAGTCTGACATGACTGAGTGACTAACACCCATGACAGTACTGCAGATGGCTGCTCACATCCTGTTGACATGATCAGTTATCTCCCAACAGCATTTTCCTCCAGCTACCACAGGAGTTAATGATAAGTGGTGGCAATTTATATCCTTGCCATAATACTGCCCTTGGCCAACAGGAGTACTCAAACCACATAGGCCTAGGGTCATGACCTCCTCTTTCTCAGTTCAGTTCAGTTCAGTTCAGTTCAGTCGCTCAGTCATGTCCGACTCTTTGTGACCCCATGAACCACAGCAAGCCAGGCCTCACTGTCCATCACCAACTCCTGGAGTCCACCCAAACTCATGTCCATTGAGTTGGTGATGCCATCCAGCCACCTCATCCTCTGTCGTCCCCTTCTCCTCCTCCCATCACTCTTTCCCAGCATCAGGGTTTTTTCAAATAAGTCAGTTCTTCCATGAGGTGGCCAAAGTATTGGAGTTTCAGCTTCAACCTTCCAATGAACATCCAGGACTGATCTCCTTCAGGATGGACTGGTTGGATCTCCTTAAAGTCCAAGGGACTCTCAAGAGTCTTCTCCAACACCACAGTTCAAAAGCATCAATTCTTCGGTGCTCAGCTTTCTTTATATTCCAACTCTATCATCCATACTTGACCACTGGAATAACAATAGCCTTGACTAGACAGACCTTTGTTGGCAAAGTAATGTCTCTGCTTTTTAGTATGCTGTCTAGGTTGGTCATAAATTTTGTTCAAAGGAATAAGCGTCTTTTAATTTCATGGCTGCAATCACCATCTTCAGTGATTTTGGAGACCAAAATATAAAGTCTGACACTGTTTCCACTGTTTCCCCATCTATTTGCCAGGAAGTGATGGGACTGGATGCCATGATCTTTGTTTTCTGAATGTTGAGCTTAAACCCAACTTTTTCACTCTCCTCTTTCACTTTCATCAAGAGGGTCTTCCGTTCTTCTTCACTTTCTGCCATAATGGTGGTGTCATCTGCATATCTGAGGTTATTAATATTTTTCCCAGCAATCTTTACTCCAGCCTGTGCTTCCTCCAGCCCAGCGTTTCTCATATGTACTCTGCGTATAAGTTAAATAAGCAGGGTGACAATATATAGTCTTGACGTACTACTTTTCCTATTTGCAACCAGTCTGTTGTTCCATGCCCAGTTCTAACTGTTGCTTCCTGACCTGCATATAGGTTTTTCAAGAGACAGGTCAGGTAGTCTGGTATTCTCATCTCTTTCAGAATTTTCCACAGTTTATCGTGATACACACAGTCAAAGGCATTGGGATAGTCAATAAAGCAGAAATAGATGTTTTTCTGGAAGTCTCTTGCTTTTTTGATCATCCAGTGAATTTTAGCAATTTGATCTCTGCTTCCTATGCCTTTTCTAGAACCAGCTTGAACATCTGGAAGTTCATGGTTCACGTGGTGCTGAAGCCTGGCTTGGAGAATTTTGAGCATTACTTTACTAGGATGTGAGATGAGTGCAATTGTGTGGTAGTTTGAGCATTCTTTGGCATTGCCTTTCTTTGGGATTGGAATGAAAATTGACCTTTTCCAGTCCTATGGCTACGGCTGAGTTTTCCAGATTTGCTGACGTATTGAGTCAGTGCTTTCATAGCATCCTTTTCCTCAACCACTGATAAATGATGAGATAATGGACTTTGCCATAGGATAACCTCTGAAGTATCATTAACATTCCAGGGCCCCTGTGGGGTCCAACTGTGGCTAGACTTTTCCATCACTACATTTTTGCCTGATTTTCTTCTCTACACTGTTGTGTTTCCTTACCACTTTCTCCTGAATGCATTTTGCTGATATGCAGATGACACCACCCTTATGGCAGAAAGTGAAGAGGAACTAAAAAGCCTCTTGATGAAAGTGAAAGAGAAGAGTGAAAAAGTTGGCTTAAAGCTCAACAATCAGAAAATGAAGATCATGGCATCCGGTCCCATCACTTCATGGCAAATAGATGGGGAAACAGTGGAACCAGTGTCAGACTTTATTTTTGGGGGCTCCAAAATCACTGCAGATGGTGACTGCAGCCATGAAATTAAAAGAAGCTTACTCCTTGGAAGAAAAGTTATGACCAACCTAGAGAGCATATTCAAAAGCAGAGACATTACTTTGCCGACTAAGGTCCATCGAGTCAAGACTATGGTTTTTCCTGTGGTCATGTATGGATGTGAGAGTTGGACTGTGAAGAAGGCTGAGTGCTGAAGAATTGATGCTTTTGAACTGTGGTGTTGGAGAAGACTCTTGAGAGTCCCTTGGACTGCAAGGAGATCCAACCAGTCCATTCTGAAGGAGATCAACCCTGGGATTTCTTTGGAAGGAATGATGCTGAAGCTGAAGCTCCAGTATTTTGGCCACCTCATGCGAAGAGTTGACTCATTGGAAAAGACTCTGATGCTGGGAGGGATTGGGGTCAGGAGGATAAGGGGAAGACAGAGGATGAGATGGCTGGATGGCATCACCGACTTGATGGACGTGAGTCTGAGTGAACTCCGGGAGATGGTGATGGACAGGGAGGCCTGGCGTGCTGCAATTCATGGGGTTGCAAAGAGTTGGACACAAATGAGAGACTGAACTGAATTGAACTGAACTGAACTGAACCGATATATAACTGGCACAAGAATTAATGTTTCAGCCTCTGGTTCTATGAAGTTTTATGTAAGACAGGTGAAAGGAAAAAGTATAACTAAGAAGATGAACAGTTAGAGGGATTTTCCATGACACAGTAGGAAATAGTATGACATGGAAAATGGTGCTGGCAATAGAGGAAGGAAGGTTTCAAAAGAATTGAAAGCATTCTAGATTTATTTTTAAATTTGAGACAAAAGGATTTACTAATGATGTCATGCGGAAAAAAATTAAAAAAAAAAAACAAAACAAGCAACAAACAAGAATTAAGATATAAATCCCTAGTTTTAGCTTCAACAAATGACAGAATGGGGCTTCTCTGGTAGCTCAGATGGTAAGGAATCTGCCTGCAGTGCAGGAGACTGGGGTTCAGTCCCTGGGTTGGGAAGATCCCCTGGAGAGGAATGTGACAACTCACTCCAGTGTTCTTGCCTCAAGAATCCCCTGCACAGAGGAGACTGGCAGCTTCAGTCCATGGGATCACAAAAAGTCAGACAAACTGAGCAACTAAAACTGACAGAATAGAAGCTATTAACTGATACTGGAAGCAATGAAAAAGAAACTGCTTTTGAGGAGACAGTAGCCTCAAAATATTACGGCTGTTTAACAAATTACCCTAAAATTAATAGTTTCAAACAAAACAAAAAATGCTCACAAAACTGCAATTCCAGTAGGATAGAGTAGCAATTGCTTTTATCTATTAGACTTGGTGTCAACTGAGTAGGGGCTGGAATAATTTGAAGACTCACTCATACCTAGTAATTGTTGCTAACTATTGGATAAGACTAAGGCAATAGCATCCCACTACAGTATCTTGTCTGGAAAACCCTATATACGAAAGAGCCTGGTGGGCTGCAGTCCATGTGGTCGCGAAGAGTCGGACACAACTGAGTGACTTCACTTTCACTTTTCACTGTCATGCGTTGGAGAAGGAAATGGCAACCCACTCCAATGTTCTTGCCTGGAGAATCCCAGGGATGGGCGAGCCTGGTGGGCTCATGAGTCGGACATGACTGAAGCAACTTAGCAGCAGCAGCAGCAGGATTGGATAAGACTTTAGCTGGAATTGTCAGATTATATACCTATATTCGGAGACTCCATATAGCTTCTGTTTCCTTTCAATGTGCTGGTGAGGTCTCAAAGTATGTTGTGCCAAGAAAAGACATGCAGGAACATGTTACCTTTTATAATCTAGTCTTGATTTAGATTATAATCTAGCTTTGTCACTTTTGCCACATTTTACCACTTTGGTTTTCACAAAGCTCTACAGAGATTCGAGAGGAACAATAAATACACCTAGTCTCCAACTCTTGATGATGGGAAATAGGTATTATTTTAAGAGTGTGTGAAATGATTCTATACATCGGTATGAAATGGGTTATGTACATATGTATTCTCAAAGAAGATTTGAGAAAAACAATATGCTGTGTTCAAGAAATCAGGAGGTTTGGACATGATAAGTGTGAGATGACCATTTTACATCTAATCTGAGATTTCAAGAGGACAGAGCATATATGACTGATTTTAGAGAAAATATAAGCCACATCAAAAAATTTAGAAAACATCACAATTATGTTTGCATTCCTTGGTTAAACATACTCAGAATGTGTTTTCACAAATGTTCTCTGATATTTGATTATTAAAATTTACTTTTCTAATTCTAGATTTGCATTCAAAAGAAGGGCAGTGAAACCAAGTGAGAGGTGTGTCATGAGGAAAATTCTGTATTGTTATTACAAGGGCAGACAGCTTTCCATTTGAAATGGAAAGCACTTCAAAATACATTAAGATTCTAAGACCTCAGTTCTGAGTGGTGCCACATTTCATGGTCAAGAACTAGCTATATTCTGTCAATGACAAACCTTTCAAGACCTCATAAGGCAAAAAAAAAAATTCACTACATTTTAATTCAATATTTCTCACATCAGAATTGGTTTCTGGAACTATTAGTCTTACAGTTAAATGAGGGAGTTTCATCAAAGTCACTGAAAAGCCTAGAGTTTTAAATTTTTACTTTGAGGTGAGATTTAGGCAATTAGTCTATATTTTGTCCTGCTTTAATTATGTAATACCTTCAGAACAAGCCATTATTCCTTGTGGCCTAAGTTTTTATGACAGAGCTATGTAGCTGTATACAGCCATGCCCACAAGCAGTACCTTTTTCTTAGGACCACAAGCAACACCTCAATTTGTTCTTTTATCAGTATGTAACAAAGTTTCTAGGTTCTAGTTCCAGTAAATGAGCAATGAAATGTATTGCCTTCTGGTTCTTCTTCTCTAGATATCACAAATACACAAAATTTCTTATTAAATTTCTTTCAGATCTGCTATCTATAAACAAGTTTTGAAACCAATTATTGTATAAGTTTCATTCTTTGCAAGCCCTAGATTTCCTTTAACTAACTTAAAGAAAAGGGGAATATATGGGAAATACAGGATCTATAGTGAAGAAGAGAAAGTTGGTCAGAAAACATATAAACCACATAGTTTCACAATTCCTTTTTGGAGACAAAGTCTCAAGAGTTTCATTCCATTGTTGCCATTTACTGAATGTGTGTGTGTGTGTGTGTGTGTGTGTGTACACACACACATATTTTTACCCTTGTCTGTTTATCATTAGGTTTATTGTTCAAATACCATGGAGCAAAGAGTACTTTGATTATCAGATCCACCAGATGGTATGCAAAGAGAGTTAGGTAATACCACATATGGAAATGAAACACCACCAGCAAAAGAAGACAGCAAAAGAAACAGACAAGATTAAAACCACTAAAATTCAATAGTTCCTTTGTCTCCTGACAAAAGCTCTTGATTTCCAGAATAAGACTCATTTTAGACAGCTAAACTTAAAATGGATTCAAATTTTTATCCTCCTTTTGGGCACATCTTGATTAGTTTGACATCATATACGTAAACTTTGATGTACAAACACCACATTTTTTTGTTTATATTCTTAAATTTCATAACATTGAATCTTACAACTTAAAATCTGGAACCAGGCCAATGTTCTTATTATTTTTACAAGAGTTCACTTGAGTAGAACCAGGGAAGGCATTTGCATAACTATTAATCTATATTTGGATCAAATAACTAGCCTTCAAATAAAGATAAACAACCACTAGCCTGAAGTATAATTTGTTTTTCTGATTAATTCACAAATATCTTCATGGCCCCCCTTCTTTCATAAAAATACGTGAGTATAGTGTAGGGGAGATTCAATAGGTACACTCTACTATATATATATAGATGTAAATATATCTGCAAATATATATATATATATATATATATATATAGCCTAAATAGTCAGTATTTATCTTGGATTTTAGTTTAGGATTGTGACAACTGTTTGAAAGTTAAATGTTACCTAAATTCAGAAAATGTTTTTAGATTAGCTTAAACTAAATAAACTGAAACTAGCTGTTTGCTTGAGTTTATTTTATTAAAAAGCATAGTTATTTCTGTACTAGAAAGCTTAAAATACTGATACAGAAAACAAAATTCAGAACTTCATGATTCCCAGTTGAAATATGATCAGAAACATCCCTCTATTTTCTACAAATTCCAGATGCTCACCAGAGAAAATACATATACCTCGTAGAGACATTTCCCTTATAAAGAGTTTGACAGTGACTTTCAACTCAGATATAGACATAACGTTCCTTTTCTCTAACATATTCCAAAATTTAGGTATAAAATAGCCTAACAGCTCACAACTGTTATTTTCTGAAGACACACAAGTTGGTGTGAGTCCAGAGTCAAGAGAAAATGCTTGCCTCTTCTACCACCATCCTACCAGGGCTTCTTGAATCCCAGATTGTTCCAGAGGTTGGTTAACAAGCACAACTTGTTTCTGAAACTCAGTGAAGAATGTATTACTTTGCTCTATCCTTCCTAAAGCATGCATTCCTTGCAAATCTTCCCTGAGTTGCTTTCTTGGGCATTCATTCTTGAATGGGACCCTAGCTAAATAGTTCCAGAGAGCTATATTTCCTCCCATTCGCCAGGGACTTGTAATGTATTTGGGCCATGTGGTGCCAATCCAAGGTTGTCAAGTAGAGAATAGGCTTAATGCTTCTCCAGAAATCTTGGGATAAGCTTCATCTGTCATACTTCTCAAATCTATACTCTTGATCACTGAGCACGGGCATGACTTCACAGAAGTGCTTCAGCACTTCCCTCACCACCCTTCTCTCTCTAAACCTTTCCACCACATGCTTCAGAATTTCCGTTCTGTACTAAACACAACCTGTTCAGGCACAATTCCCTATTTCAGCAGCTGGGCTTACTGAAGCCAATCTCTTCCCAATATATTAAGAGATAGGACCTCTGTTCTGCTTACTGAATACTGATGCCCCCAGAAATTTCCCCAGGAACTATAATTTTATGTGGGCTCAAAACATACATTTCTCCTTTTTTTGCCACTAAGTACGAGAATTGATAGAATATTTTGTCATCTTAAACTATTCTTTAGAATTTTTTAAACTTTTTCTTTTATTCTGGGGTATAGCCAATTAACAAACAATGGTGTGATACTTTCAGGTGAACAATGAAGGGACTCAGCCATAAATATACATGTATTTTTTCTCCCCCAAACTCCTCTCCCATCCAGGTTGCCACATAATATTGAGCAGAATTCCATGTGTTATATAGTAGGTTCTTGTTGCTGATTCACTTTAAATACAGCAGTTTATACATGTCTGTCTTTCCTGGTAGTTCAGTGCTAAAGAATCTGCCTGCAGTGTAGGAGACCTGAGTTTGGTCCCTAGGTCAGGAAGAACCACTGGAGAAGGAAATGGCCATCCATTCCAGTATTCTTGCCTGAGAAGTCCCATGGACAGAGGAGACTGGCAGACTACAATCTATGGTGTTATGGCCTGTAGATATGATTTATAGAGTAACAACAACAAAATACCTGTCCATCCCAAACTCCCTAACTATCGGTCCCTCCAGCCTTCTCCCTGGCAACCATAAGTTCATACTCTAAATCTGTGACTGTTTCTAAGTTCACTTGTATAATTTCTTTTTAGATTCCACATGTAAGGGATGTCATACAATATTTCTCCTTCTGTCTGACTTCCTTCACTCAGTATGACATTCTGTATGTCCATTCATGTTGCTGCAAATGGTACTATTTCATTCTTTTTGATGGCTAATATTCCATTGTATATATATGTACCACATCTTCCTTATACATTTGTCTGTTGATGGACATTTAGGTTGCTTCTATGTCTTCACTATTTATTCTCAAACATCATTCACAAAAATAAGGTCAAGATGGATTAAAGACCTAAATGTGAGACCAGACAGTGTAAAACTCCTAGAGGAAAACAGGCAGAACACTCTCTGACATAAATTACAGCAATATCTTTTTTATCCATCTCCTAGAATAATGGAAACAAAAACAAAAATAAACAAATGGGACCTATGTAACCTGAAAAACTTTTGCACAGCAAAGGAAACAATAAACAAAATGAAAAGACAACCCACAGATTGAGAGAAAATATTTACAAATGATATGACTGACAAGAGATTAGTCTCCAAATTTACAACTTCTCCAGGGGTTCTTCCCCACCCAGGGATTGAACCCAGGTCTCCTGCACTGCAGGCAGATCCTTTACCATCTGAGCTACCAGAGAAGCCCACCAGCCAGAACGGCTATCATCAAAAAATCCACAGACAGTAAATGCAGGGTATTTGCCTTCACTGTCGGTGGGCTGTAAACTGGTTCAAACACTATGGAGAACTGTATGGAGGATCCACGGAAAACTGAAAACTAGAGTTAGCATATGATGCTGCAATCCCATTCCTGGGCATATATTTGGAGAAAAACATGATCCAAAAGCATATATGTACCCCCAATGTTCATTGAAGGACTGTTTACAATGGCCACCCTTTCATTTCTGGAAATATTTTGTTGATTTTCATTTTAGCAAGGCAGAGAATCTTTGCTTGGATGATATCTTCTCCCCCTTCTACATTCTCCTGCAGATTTTGAATTTTTAATCATAACTCTTTTAAGAAATGATTTCTTTTTTTCCCTCTGTTTTATACACAGTCAACGAACAAAGAATTGCCTTAGAATTTGAATGATGGCAATAATCTAAAAAGAAAGGGATATCTGTTTTTATTCCATTTTTGTTGCCATGATGATGCATGTAAATAGAAGAGATAAAGTATTTTTAAAAATAAAAGAAGAAAGGAAAAAGAAAAATGAATCTAGTCAGGGAAAATTTTCTTAATACAGCAAAATTTAACTAAAGTGGCTATTATGGGATCACGGGCACAGAAAATGGTATGGTGAGGTCCATGGTTATCTACCATATTTCCTCACCACTAGCCTCTTGGTTCTCTGTTTTACCTACAGTATAGTAGTCTATTATAATTAATGACTCCAAAATTAATAATAAATTTCAAATCTTCTCTTCAATTTCCTTGACTTAGTTTGTTTTCAACTGAACATTGCTGCACTTCATACTGTTGATAATGGTCTCATTCTAATAATTCTTCTTTTTTGCCACATTGTTCTCTTCTGATTTCTTCTCACATTCCAGAAACTCTTTCTGGTGGGTCCCACTAGTTTCTTTTCCTTTTCTGCAGTTTGGGTGAGAATTCCCAAGCTCTATTCCTTATTCCTGCTGTCTCTTTCCTTAACTTTTAATGTAACACTATTCACTCCATTGCAGAGTGGTTGAAAGCGTAACCTTTGGAGTAAGATAGACATGTTTTTGTTTGTTGTTTGTGTTTTAAATTGGAATATAATTGCTTTGGAGAAAGAAATGGCAACCTATTTCATTATTCTTGCCTGGAGAATTCCCATGGACAGAGGAGCCTGGGAGACTGCAGTCTATGGGGTCACAAGAGTTGGACATGACTTGGCGACCAAACCATCACCACAATAATTACTCTGCAGTGTTGTGTTAGCTTCTGCTCTACAACATCATGAATCAGCTATATGTACACATGTACCCCTTCTTTTTTGAGCTTTCCTCTCACCCTCTGTCTCACCTCTCTAGGTCATTACAGGGCACTGGGCTAAGCTTCCTGTGCTATTCAGTGGCTTGATCAATGCACAAAGAAGGAAATGGCAACCCACTCGAGTATTCTTGCCTGAAAACATCCTATGGACAGAGAAGCCTGGCAGTCATGGGGTGACAGACAGAGCTGGATAGAAAGCCCAGTGATAAACCCATACACCTATGGCACCTTATCTTTGACAAAGGAGATAAGAATATACAATGGAGAAAAGACAGCCTTTTCAGTAAGTGGTGCTGGAAAAACTGGACAGCTACATGTGAAAGAATGAAGTCGGAATACCTCATAACACCACACACAAAAATAAACTCAAAATTGATTAAAGACCTAAAAGTAAGGCTAGATAGTCTAAAACTCTCAGAGGAAATCATAGGCAGAACACTCTTCGACATAAATTGTAGCAAGATTCTTTTCGACCTATCTCCTAGAGTAATGAAAACCAAAGTAAATAAATGGGACCTAATTAAATTTAAAAGCTTTTGCACAATAAAGGAAATTGTAAACAAGACAACCCACAGAATGAGAGAAAAATATTTGCAAAGGAAACAATTGACAAAGGATTAATCTCCAAAATATACAAGTGGTTCATGAAGCTCAATATTGAACAAACAATCCAGTCAAAAAATGGGCAGAAGACCTAAACAGACATTTCTCCAAAGAAGACATTCTTGCTTAGTTGCTCAGTCATGTCCAGCTCTGTCTGTCACCCCATGACTGCTAGGCTCCTCTGTCCATAGGATGTTTTCAGGTTAGAATACTGGGGTGGGTTGCCATTTCCTACTGATAGCCAACAATCACAAGAAAAAATGCTCAATATCACTTATTATAAGCAAATCAAAATGAGATATTACCTCACACTGGTCAGAATGGTCATCATCAAGTACTCTACAAATAATAAATGCTGGAGACAGATTTGGCTTTAATTATAAACTTTTAGGCTTAATATTTTTGTAACTTTGAGAAAGTGACCTAACCACTGTGAAGGGGAGGGTCATATTCTGCATTACTAAAATGGAGCTAAGCATCTCCAGGTTAATACTAACATTGGTACATCAAAACTAATATAAGTAAAATCAAACATAGAACCTATTAACATATATTTTTCTTCTTCTAATTCTATTTCAATTACTAATCCTCCAAATGCTGTAGATTATAAAATTCAGTCTTGTTTGAACTATTTCAGTATCTATCTAATTAGTTTTCATACTCTGTTTTCTTTGTTTTCATATACTGTTTCTCTTTGCATTGTCATGCACACATAATATTTCTTTCCCATTCCTTTTACAAAGTTACTTAAAGCTGATTAATTTCACTGTATAAACTTTCTTAATAATATTTACCCAAGCTGAAGAACTCGTTTCTCTCCAAAAATTGCCTTGTGAATCTAGTGATTAGTCTCTCTTTAATGACATTTTTATTAAATTAAATGACTTTATATTTTTAACAGAGTAAGAAAAAACCTGTTGAAACATAAGTAAAGTATGATAGCACTTGTACAAACACATAGACATTCTAAAGTTTCTCTGACAATTTTCTTCAGCATTCACCATGTAACTAAAGGTTTTAAAAAGTTAATATAAGATTGAGTTTAGAAAATACATTTTTTACAATACTTGCATATTAAATAATTTATTAATAAAATAAATACAAACTTTTGTTAAAATATTAAAATATATGTTTTTATTTACCTTTCAAATTATTAACAGGAAACTGCCTTTCAATATATTAAATATAAATATAATTTATTCAGATGCATAGGTCTATAATAATAGACAATTATTCACAAATATTAAGAAAATTCAGCATACTATAGAAATGGTAACTAGTGGGGACTTTTTTTTTTCTTCTACGAAAGAGGAAGAAAGCATGTACTGATAAAGCTCATCAGAAATGTTTTTATTGGTTCTGTGAAGGTATGTGACTACAAAGTCAACAATTAAATTTTGATTTTCATAAATTTTCATTGACTGTTTTACAAAAATAAAGTGACCAAAAATAGCATGCAAAAACTTGGGACATCTTACAAACATAGAAACATCAGAAAAATATTATTTCCTTATATAAATAATACATAACCTCATTTTTCTAGATTTAATAATGACAACATAAATGATATATATAAAACGAGTGAAAAAACTCATGAAAATTTGTAATTAGCAAGTGAAAAGCTTATCCATATATATGTTAATTTTTTAAGGGTGACAGACTATGTTTATATGTTAAAATCTAATTTTTTTGTTGATATGGAATGAACTGGAATGTCTAGATTTGGGTAATAATACTGGTCTCTGTCTCAAATGTGAATTCTTTCTCATTTTTATGAGAAATTTTATAACATATTTTTATTGATCCAATGTTTTCCTGAATATTCTTTTTTGTTCTTAACTAAAACACATGTTTACAGTTACAATGACCTATTTTCTTGAGAATTTTATATGTTTTATAGTCATGCTCCTGAGAAATCCCTTGATAACCGAGTCTGGACTACAGATAACTCAATCCCCATGATATTAATGGGGATCCAGACGCAAAGCTTCATATGCCCATGTGTATTTTCATATAGGAAGTACTTATTTCTGAATTTGCATGGGTGAAAGTCATTATAATGAATGTCTATTAAAGGAATGTATTATTTAATTAAATATATCCATTCATTTTTTACTGATTTTATTATTCTTAGGTGTAGCATACAGCAGCCAGAAAATACAAATAAAATCTCTACTAAAATACATAGGGCATATCAAACACCTTTGAAGATGGAATATATCCACCCAAAATAGTCATGTATTTTTTCCCTCACGCACTGAGCTTCTGTTGTGCTACCACAAGATGTTTAGGGTCCTTACTTTTACAAAGCTCGTAATTTAATTGCCGAGACTTGTGAAGGAAATTTATATGGTGCCGTGACAGCTGCAATGGATGATAACTTTTACAAGCAGATAAAAATACACATGGGAGCACCTAGGTGAACTTGGTGGGAAGTGGCAAAGAGTTCTAGAAAAAGGAGAGAGATATATTATTTAAAAAGAAATAATACAATGGGGATGGCTTTTTCCAACCAGTTAACAGTATTAGGAGAAAAATATTGTAAAGCAAGGGACACCATAAGCAAAAGCAATGAGGTGAGAGAGTCCATAAAGTACAGAGAAATGTAAGCAGTTAACATTGAGGAATACAAATATGAACTAAGTAGTATGAATTAAAGAGATCAGGAGGTAGGCAGGAATCCGATCAGAGAAAGCTTTTCATATATTACTGACTCATTAACAATGAACTTATAGTCAACAGCTCTATAACTGATGATGCCTGTATACAAATATATTCTCTGTAATGTGCAAATATAGAATAAATGAAAAGTGACAGTATGACTATTCTCTCTCTCTCTTTATACACACACACGCGCACACACACACACACACGCACACACACACACACACGCACACACACACACACACACAGGTCTTCCCCAGTGGCTCAGATGGTAAAGAATCTGACTGCAGTACAGAAGATCCTAGTTCAATCTCTGGGTCAAGAAGATCCTCTAGAGAAAGTCAGACATAGCTGAGCAACTAACACACACACACACACACACACACACACAAATGTGAAATTCTTTACAAAAGATAAAATTAGATGTAATTCATGTATTAAAGACTTTAGGAAAATATGTTAGTATAGTAAAACTTCTCTTAAACTATTATTTATGATATTGGTATTTTTTGCACTCTTTAAAATCTTTCCTTGAATCCCCAACATCACTTCACAATAACATTGTTCCATGACTAATTTTATTAAAATAAATTAAAAAACAGTAAAATCTTAAAATGCAAATGATACAATCAATATACAAAAAGACATTTATTTGCCTTGCAGTTCTAGACGATATAAAATGTGCATGAAAGATGGAAGGAGCTGGATTCCATTACCTTAGCAGAGAAACATTTCAAGCTGCCCCATTGTTTTTAATTTCAGTACATTAAGAAAAGTTGTGGTATCCAGGAGAGAAATACAGAAATAGAAATATTTATTTTAAAAGGAAGTAAAATACTTTATGTTTGCATTGATTTACAAATAAGAAAAATTACACTGTAGAATATAACTAGCCAAGCACTTAGGAAATACCACCCATGCATCTGAGGACCATATGGAAATATTAAAAAGGAAATATTACATGTGACTTTCTAAATTAAAATTAGTCAATAATCAACCAAATTAAATCCCATAAAAACTGCAATTGCAGATGCCAAACTGTATTTTTCTAATTGATTCAAGATTTTCTGGCATGTGACCATGAATAAACAATAAAGAAGAATACATGCATGCTTTTATGTTTCTGTGCAACTCTCTGTATCTCTTGTGGGTCTACATCTATATATGTGTAGATATGAAACTTAGCAATCAGGGATAGTTTAGCACTATCTCTATTTCTTGTCGTTTAGATTAAAACCAAACTGAAGTTGCCTCAACTCTCCCTTGAGTTACAGATTCCATCACCGACATGTGAAAAACAGAACTCATGATTTCCCACCAATAAAATCCCAAAACTTTCTCCCAAGTCCTAATCTCCCTCACATAAGAAAATCACATGCACCAAGTTGTTCAAGCCAAAAAACTAGGAGTCATCTTTTATTGCTCTCTTTATTTACTACCCACTTCCAACCATCATCAAATCTTCTCAATTCTAATTTTACAACATCTCTCCCTATTTTCACCTCTACTAACTTATTTCCAGCTGTTTTTTCCTTCTAAATTATTTCAATAGTATCCTCCATTGGTATCCCAGCTTCTACATTTGCTTCTATAAAATCAATTCTCTGGAAAGAATTTTTAAAATGTGAATCATTACTTGCTGCTTGATATCCAACATTTACTTTCCATTTATAAACTAAATTGTTAAATAGTTTACAAGCTTTTACATAATCTGGCCCTTGCCTATTTCCAACATCATGTGATACCAACTCCTCCGCTCTTTCCTCTTAGGCTATACTCTTCTTGGTATTATTTTACTTTAATTCCCCAAACAACGAACTCAGTACCACCCTGAGGCCTAGATTCTACCCACTTTGTGAAGCCTGATAACTCCAGATCTTCTCACTTTCTATATTCTTTATGGTTTCCTAACTTGGAGCTATTTTAAATGACACCCATTATCTATATTAAAATTCCCTTTTCTTTTCCATAGTCAATAGGGTGCAAATTCCAGAAGAGTAGTGAATTATTTGCCCTCTACTATACTCCTCAAGAAAAAGAAATGCAAAACAGCAAAATGGCTATCTGAGGAGGCCTTACAAATAGCTCTGAAAAGAAGAGAAGGAAAAGCAAAGGAGAAAAGGAAAGATATAAGCATCTGAGTGCAGAGTTCCAAAGAATAGCAAAGAGAGGTAAGAAAGCCTTCCTCAGGGATCAATGCAAAGAAATAGAGGAAAAGAACAGAATGGGAAAGACTAGAGATCTCAAGAAAATTAGAGATATCAAGGGAATATTTCATGCAAAGATGGGCTCAATAAAGGACAGAAATGGTATGGACCTAACAGAAGCAGAAGATATTAAGAAGAGGTGGAAAGAATACACAGAAGAACTGTACAAACAAGATCTTTATGACCAAGATAATCACGATGGTGTGATCACTCACCTAGAGCCAGACATCCTGGAATGTGAAGTCAAGTGGGCCTTAGAAAGCATCGCTATGAACAAAGCTAGTGGAGGTGATGGAATTCCAGTTGAGCTATTTCAAATCCTGAAAGATGATGCTGTGTAAGTGCTGCACTCAATATGCCTGCAAATTTGGAAAACTCAGCAGTGGCCACAGGACTGGAAAAGGTCAGTTTTCATTCCAATCCCAAAGAAGAAGTGAGGTCGCTCAGTCGTGTCCGACTCTTTGCAACCCCATAGACTGTAGCCTACTCTGTCCATGGGATTTTCCAGGCAAGAGTACTGGAGTGGGTTGCCATTTCCTTCTCCAGAGGATCTTCCCGACCCAGGGATTGAACCTGGGTCTTCCACATTGTAGGCAGATGCTTTACCATCTGAGCCACCAGGGAGGCCTAATCCCAAAGAAAGGCAATGCCAAAGAATGCTCAAACTACCACACAATTGCACTCACCTCATATGCTACTAAAGTAATGCTCAAAATTCTCCAAGCCAAGCTTCAGCAATACATGAACTGTGAATTTCCAGATGTTAAGCTGGTTTTAGAAAAGGCAGAGGAACCAGAGATCAAATTGCCAACATCCACTGGAACATCAAAAAAGCAAGAGAGTTCCAGAAAAACATCTATTTCTGCTTTATTGACCATGCCAAAGCCTTTGACTGTGTATATCACAATAAACTGTGGAAAATTCTGAAAGAGATGGGAATACCAGACCACCTGACCTGCCTCTTAAGAAACCTATATGCAGGTCAGGAAGCAACTGACAGTTAGAACTGGACATGGAACAACAGACTGGTTCCAAATAGGAAAAGGAGTATGTCAAGGCTGTATATTGTCACCCTGCTTATTTAACTTATATGCAGAGTACATCATGAGAAACAGTGGGCTGGAAGAAGCACAAGCTGGAATCAACATTGCCAGGAGAAATATCAATAACCTCAGATATGCAGATGACACCACCCTTATGGCAGAAAGTGAAGAGGATGAAACTGAACTGATACTCCTGGGTAGCTCAAATGGTAAAGAACCTACCTACAATGCAAGAAACCTGGGTTCAATCCTTGGGTCGGGAAGATTCCCTGAGAAGAACATGGTAACCCACTCCGGTATTCTTGCCTAGAGAATTCCATGGACAGAGAAGCCTGATGGGCACCTGTCCATGGGGTTGTAAAGAGTTAGATATGACTGAGCTACTTTCACTTTTCAGTTTTCATACTCAAAGATGTAGACTAGTCCCTGGCACATAGGAAACTTTCACTGAATATATGTTGAATTCATATCAAATGGTTGTTATAGATGTTACATTATAGAACATGTTATAATGTTACATTATAGATCATGTCACATTTAATATCAGTTATACATAATTAAGGCACAGTAGAAATATTATATAGGGAAGTAATGGTGGCATGCTGTATGTAGATACTCTTATCTGTTCATTTGTTTATTTAAGTACTCACAGTTCTTCAGTTTTGGATGGGTTATAAGTAATGTTTGTGATAGGTATCTCTTTTTAATAAATTATATTGAGTAATAATTTTGCCGAAAACTTATGGTATAAAACATTAATATTCTCAAAAGAGCTCTTATTGTGAATGGTTCACAGAGAATTTTTTAGTCAAGGCCTGGGGAATACATTTACACCAAATTTAGACACATACACATATTTATGTGTATGTATATGTACTAAGTTGTATCAGACTTTGAGTCCACCAGGATCCTTTGTCTTTGGGATTTCCCAGGCAATAATACTCTAGTGGGTTGCCATTTCCTTCTCCAAGGTTCTTCATGACCCAGGGATTAACACTATATCTCCTGCATTGGCAGGCTGATTCTTTACTACTGAGCCCCAAGGGAAGCCCACATATATTTTCAGTGTTATATAAAAGTTCAAAGTAATTTTAAAGGCATTCTTTTTATACCTCTGAGATATTACTAATACAGGAGTAGAAAATAGACTACAAATGTGAAGGAATACAAATTGAATGTACGAAATGGGAGAACAAAACTGTACACTTTCTTAAAATCAACTATATGTGGTGAGGATGGGAAAAAAAAAAAACAAAAGAGAGCTTATACCAATAAATAGAATGCTTCAGTAAGTTTCAGAAATTTGAAAACTATGGATGTAGCATCACTGTGAAGAAGCCACATCCCTCTTAATACATTTGGAGAAATCTGAACAAAAGATAGAAACTGATCTATTTATTAATTGGTATAGAATATGGCCTGCCTCTTTGACAAAGGTATTGACAAGGACAGAGCTAAAACCTGAAGTTCAAAAGGTGGGGTTGTTTACAAGCTTTGGTTTGCAAAAGCATAGTCATACATTTTAAAACATGATAACTGTTTCAAGCACATTAAGTCACCAATCAGGAGAATATTTTGTCAAATCATATACCTGAAAAAAGATTATATCCTATGCAGAACTCTCAAATTAATTAATTTGAGTGCAAGAAGCCCAATCCAAAAAAAAACAAACAAAAAAAATTATAAAGTGTGATTCCAATATATGTAAAATTGTAGAAAACCCAAATTAATATCTAGTGATAGAAACAAGTCCTTGGTTGCTTGGTAGGGAGGAGCAGGAATGATTACACAAGCTGTTATACAGTAATTTTTGCAGAAAAATTTTAAGAGTGAGGAACACATTCAGTATCTTGATTGTGGTGTGTTTACATGTGTAAAAACTTACCAAGAAGCAATATTAACTTTAAATATGTGCCGCATGGGCTACTGTGGTCAGTCGCTTCAGTTCAATTCAGTTCAGTCGCTCAGTCGTGTCCGACTCTTTGCGACCCCATGAATCGCAGCACGCCAGGCCTCCCTGTCCATCACCATCTCCTGGAGTTCACTCAGACTCATGTCCATCGAGTCCGTGATGCCATCCAGCCATCCCATCCTCGGTCGTCCCCTTCTCCTACTGCCCCCAATCCCTCCCAGCATCAGAGTCTTTTCCAATGAGTCAACTCTTCTCATGAGGTGGCCAAAGTACTGGAGTTTCAGCTTCAGCATCATTCCCTCCAAAGAAATCCCAGGGTTGATCTCCTTCAGAATGGACTGGTTGGATCTCCTTGCAGTCCAAGGGAATCTCAAGAGTCTTCTCCAACATCACAGTTCAAAAGCATCAATTCTTCGATGCTCAGCCTTCTTCACAGTCCAGCTCTCACATCCATACATGACCACAGGAAAAACCATAGCCTTGACTAGACGGACCTTTGTTGGCAAAGTAACGTCCCAGCTTTTGAATATGCTATCTAGGTTGGTCATAACTTTTCTTCCAAGGAGTAAGCATCTTTTAATTTCATGGCTGCAGTCACCGTCTGCGGTGATTTTAGAGCCCCCAAAAATAAAGTCTGACACTGTTTCCACTGTTTCCCCATCTATTTCCCATGACGTGATGGGACCAGATGCCATGATCTTCGTTTTCTGAATGTTGAGCTTTAAGCCAACTTTTTCACTCTCCTCTTTCACTTCCCTCAAGAGGCTTTTTAGTTCCTCTTCACTTTCTGCCATAAGGGTGGTGTCATCTGCATATCTGAGGTTATTGATATTTCTCCCGGCAATCTTGATTCCAGCTTGTGTTTCTTCCAGTCCAGCGTTTCTCATGATGTACTCTGCATATGAGTTAAATAAGCAGGGTGACAATATACAGCCTTGATGTACACCTTTTCCTATTTGGAACCAGTCTGTTGTTCCATGTCCAGTCACTCCAGCCATGTCCAATTCTTTGCAACCCTACAGACTGTAGCCCTTGAACCTGTCCTGTACATGGCATTCTCCAGGCAAGAATATTGGAGTCATTGCTATGTCCTCCTTCAGGGTATTTTCCCAACCCAAGGATCAAATCTGCATATCTCAAGTCTGCTACATTGGCAGGCTGGTTCTTTACCATTAGCACAATCTGGAAAGCCATGTACCACATATGACATATCAATAATACCTCACTGAAACTTTTAAAAAGAAAACAAAGTGAAAAGCAAAAATGAAATAAAATTTTGGTTGGTCAATTCCAGTCTAGCCATGTCTGAAAAGCTACCAGCTATAATCTACTCCCAAGACAGACTTCATATTTTTCTCTTCTGGGAAAACATACACAGTATTCAGAGAACTTATTTTCCTCCAGATGATTCTGCTACAGATTAAAACAGAAGACCTCACTACCAGATTTTTCTCTCTCTTGTTCCCCAAATACCCTGTAGTCAAATATCCCACTGATAAAATAATCCTCCCTTTTAGTAGATGAAACTCATTCAAGCTACAGATGTTATGTGACTTGCACTACCTATTATGTGTCCCAAGTCAATAAAGGACCACCAAGCATTTACAGGGAGCAAGCAACATGGGAAAAAAAATAAATAAATAAGCAGAATGGGAAAAGAAAAAAAAAATTATAAGAACCAGGAGGATAGCAAGCTAATTGTAATGTTTAACAAAACAAGATTTAAAAAAAATTATAATTAATATATAAAGAGGAATTTATGAAGAACTTTATCTAGGAAACAAAGAAAATGCTATAGAAATGGAATAATCAGACTAAACTCTTAAATGGTAAAGCATTAAATATATTTAAATATAATAACAGCAAAACAAAATGAAAATGATACAATGAAAAATGTTTCTAAGATTACTGAACAAAAAGATAAATAGAAAAAAATGAGAGAAAAGATGTAAAGAATAATTGAAGAAGTCAGATTTACGTAACACAAGTCCAAATGGGAGGTAAAAATGTGGAATAGAGAAAATAATGAAAGAAATAAGGTTGGTAATTTTTCTAGAATGGGAGAAAAATGGAATCTTCTTAAAATGGCTCAGTGACAAGAATTGATGAAAAATGACCTACCCAGAGAGGTATAACTACTTGGACACTTTAGAGACAGAAACGAATGCAAAAAAAAAAAAAAAAAAGAATTAGAGCAACATCGGACTTGATGTCAGAAATTAGATGAAAGAGACAATTCAGCACCTCCTTAGATCTTCTGAAGAGGATGATTTAGAGCAAAGTAGATTGCAGTAAATGTTACTCTGTGCCTGCAGAATAAAGACTGCTCAGATAGGCATGGTTCAGAATGTTTACCTCCTATAGAATTCTCTTAAGAATTTTCTTTACACATCAGAAAAGTGAGGAGGAGAAGCCAGGAGATCTAGGATAGTTCTTACCAAATCCAGAGGAGTAACAGATGGAGATTCAGCCTTTGAGGGAAAGATCTTTCCATGAAGGAAAGAGACTTGGTAGAAAAAAGAGTATGAATGGAAGTATGGGAAAAGAAGAAAATAGGTTATAATAAGACTTCCCCAGTGGCGGAGCAGTAAAGAATCCGCCTGCAATGCAGGAACAGCAGGAGACATGGGTTTGATCCCTGGGTTGAGAAGATCTTGAGGAGGGCATGGCAGCCCACTCCAGTATTCTTGCCTGGAGAACCCCATGGACAGAGGAGCCTGGCGGGCTATAGTCCATGGGGTTGCAAAGAGGGCAAAGAGTTGGACAGGATTGAAATGATTTAGCATGCAAGCAGGATATAATAGAACGAATGACATCAGAAAATGCAGAGGAAAAAAAGAATAAGAAAGGTATGATTACACTATGAAATGAATGAAAATATGTCAATATTTAAAGTGAGTGGATGTAGGAGAGATAATTAAACTTTAGTGCTTACTATAAACCAAGAGATCTTATGTTTGACTTACAAAGAAGGGAATTAGTAATATGACACAAAATTTAGCTCAGTATTTAAAAAAATATATTTATATGGTAATGATAACCCAAAGACACTTTAATTTTTTTAATTTTTAAGTCAAACTATAAACAAAGTACAAAATATTTTGTTGTATTATAGAATATAACTATTAATAATGTAATTAAATGTAAATAATTGTGAAATCAAAGATAGAGCTTAGAGGAGGAAGGGCATGAAACAGGGGAAGAATGAAAAATATTGAGAAGTTACTATCCTCATTTTACATTTTTGGGGACTAAAGAGATGGAAAACTTAAGAGGTTTACAAATAGTAGGTCAATTTAGAAAAGCAGTCAATGAAAGACCTAAAAACAATATACATGCCAGATGCAGGGAAAGGAGACTTGGAAAAGAAGGTTGTAAAATCTAGTTAAATTTTCACATTTTTTAGGGGTAATTAAACATAATCTATATTTGTTAACCCCAAAAGAACAATAAACACAGTGTCCAGAATATTAAAGCTAAATATACTTTTTTAAAATCTAGAAATAAAAATCTTGAAAAAAGAAATCTGAGAGAGGGATTAAGGATGGAGAAGAAAGAAATGGACACAACATAAGAGGTTCAACATAAGGAGTTCTAAGGTTTTGATTTGTTACTGCGTTCATTCTTTAAAAAGGTTTAAAAATCAATTAATGATAAATGTTCTATTTTTAAATTTCAACCAATGATAGGTAAACATTTCATTGTAGTATTTATATCCTAATTAGCCATAGTGCTTTTATAATTCTGCTTGACTTTTTTTTTTTTTTCTATTCTAGGGTGTTTAGTCATTACTAAGACCCAGATAATCACAATGGTGTGATCACTCATCTAGAGCCAGACATCCTGGAATGTGAAGTCAAGTGGGCCTTAGAAAGCATCACTATGAACAAAGCTAGTGGAGGTGACGGAATTCCAGTTGAGCTCTTTCAAATCCTGAAAGATGATGCTGTGAAAGTGGTGCACTCAATATGCCAGCAAATTTGGAAAACTCAGCAGTGGCCACAGGACTGGAAAAGGTCGGTTTTCATTCCAATCCCAAAGAAAGGTAATGCCAAAGAATGCTCAAACTACTGCACAATTGCACTCATCTCACATGCTAGTAAAGTAGTGCTCAAAATTCTCCAAGCCAGGCTTCAGCAATATGTGAACCGTGAACTTCCTGATGTTCAAGCTGGTTTTAGAAAAGGCAGAGGAACTAGAGATCAAATTGCCAACATCCGCTGGATCATGGAAAAAGCAAAGAGTTCCAGAAAAACATCTATTTCTGCTTTATTGACTATGCCAAAGCC
This sequence comes from Budorcas taxicolor, assembly GCF_023091745.1. Classification (NCBI taxonomy): domain Eukaryota; kingdom Metazoa; phylum Chordata; class Mammalia; order Artiodactyla; family Bovidae; genus Budorcas; species Budorcas taxicolor. The sequence goes on along the minus strand of NC_068921.1, from coordinate 60,381,668 downwards.
TTTGACTGTGTGGATCACAATAAACTCTGGAAAATTCTGAAAGAGATGGGAATACCAGACCACCTGAGGTGCCTCTTGAGAAATCTGTATGCAGGTCAGGAAGCAACAGTTAGAACTGGACATGGAACAACAGACTGGCTCCAAATAGGAAAAGGAGTACGTCAAGGCTGTATATTGTCACCCTGCTTATTTAACTTATATGCAGAGTACATCATGAGAAACACTCGACTGGAAGAAACACAAGCTGGAATCAAGATTGCCGGGAGAAATATCAATAACCTCAGATATGCAGATGACACCACCCTTAAGGCAGAAAGTGAAGAGGAACTAAAAAGCCTCTTGATGAAAGTGAAAGAGCAAAGTGAAAAATTTGGCTTAAAGCTCAACATTCAGAAAATGAAGATCATGGCATCTGGTCCCATCACGTCATGGGAAATAGATGGGGAAACAGTGGAAACAGTGTCAGACTTTATTTTTTGGGGCTCCAAAATCACTGCAGATGGTGACTGCAGCCCTGAAATTAAAAGAAGCTTACTCCTTGGAAGAAAAGTTATGACCAACCTAGAGAGCATATTCAAAAGCAGAGACATTACTTTGCCGATTAAGGTCCATCTAGTCAAGGCTATGGTTTTTCCAGTGGTCATGTATGGATGTGAGAATTGGACTGTGAAGAAGGCTGAGTGTTGAAGAATTGACGCTTTTGAACTGTGGTGTTGAAGAAGACTCTTGAGATTCCCTTGGACTGCAAGGAGATCCAACCAGTCCATTCTGAAGATTAGCCTTGGGAATTTTTGGAAGGAATGATGCTAAAGCTGAAACTCCAGTACTTTGGCCACCTCATGCGAAGAGTTGACTCATTGGAAAAGACTTTGATGCTGGGAGGGATTGGGGACAGGGGGAGAAGGGGACAACAGAGGATGAGATGGCTGGATGGCATCACTGACTCTATGGACGTGAGTCTGAGTGAACTCCGGGAGTTACTGATGGACAGGGAGGCCTGGCGTGCTGCGATTCATGGGGTCGCAAACAGTCGGACATGACTGAGTGACTGAACTGAACTGAACTGAACTGAAGAGCCTAGAATACCAGCTAATCTATACAGTTAGCAGTCAAGCCTTCATAGAAGTCACTAAATCACATACAATCCTCCCCCTGCCACTTTTCACTCACCACTTCCACCCCTTCTGTGGTTGTGAAACTCTCTTTCCAAAGTTCTTTCCAGAACTAACAGAGTTCACTGACAGTTAGTATTTGGATCTTCAATCCTTGGAGGCCAAAGCAGTAGCAGAAACTATAATGATTACAAAATCCCTACTGTTTTGAGGAAAGTTATGGTATTATTTAATCTATTTATTTGTGCTGGGTTCTATATTTTTCCCAAGCAAATTCCAAAACTATATTTTACATTTTCCAATAGTATCCAGCAGAACTTAGGAATTTTATAGAAAAACAGATGTACCAGGGAGCATAAACACACAAAAGTAATTTAAAACAACTATTTTTTAAAATCTTTCTCAATGTGGGAAACCTCAGATAATGACTGTTTCTAAACAGTAGTTCTAACTTATTTGTGTTTCCTTGCTATTGAATAATATCATGTGTCTTCTGGGAACTTTAAAAGTCAGGAGTTCAAAAAAGACCACAACCCTGAAATACAACCTCAGCTTTTTATTGAAATACCAATGCCAAATGCTGGTATTCAATTTCTTCCATCTACCAACCTCATTGCAGTTATGTGACCTCAGCTTATTTTTATTTATCTTAATTTCATTTTGTTCAGCAGGTGTTTATTTATATCCTAGTTTAAATTCATCCTCTCAAAGCTATTAACAGAGTGGTTTGTTCATAAGTAAACATGAAATAGATTATTTTCCATTGGTTAAACTCACAGGAATACTCAAAATGTTTTCTTTGCCAATCAAGGAGTCTCCATCCATTCTATCTACATTAAATAGACCTAAATTAGCTCCCTAGGTAATACTGAAACATGAAAGAACAGAACCTTTAAATGTAGCCTCTTTCCTCTCCATGAGAGACTGCTCATTACCACAAATGTTATAGAAAGATTCAGAAGATAATCTTACAAGGAAAGGTTTAATATTTATTTTTGTTCCACATCACTGTTAAAGATGCACACATAATTTTTACTAAGTAATTTGTAAACACATATATAGCTCTTAGATAATTTGCTATATTGCTTTTAAAAATACATATGTGTGTGTTTACACACACACATATCCGTATTCAAGTGAAAGAAAGAGCTCATCTCTCTCACTTTAAATCAGAAGTTAGAAAGAATAATTCTTAGTGAGGAAGGCACATAAAAAAACAAGGTAGGACAAAAGCGAGGCTTCTTGCACGAAACAGCTAGCCAAGCTGTGATTGTAAACTAAAGGTTTTGAAATTAAAAGTGTTACTTCGGTGAGCTCACAAATGCTAAGAAAGCAAAACAGCTTTATTGCTGATATGGAGAAAGTTTGAGCAGTCTGGATAGGAGATCAAACCAGCCACCACCTTCCCTTAAGCCAAAGCCTAATTCAGAGCAAGGGCTTAACTCTCTTCAGTTCTATGAAAGTTGAGAGAGGTAAGGAAGCTGCAGAAGAAAAATTTGAAGCTAGCAGAGAATAGGTCATAAAGTTTATGGAGAGAAGTTATCACTGTAACATAAAAACTCAAAGTGAAGCAGCAAATGCTCATGTAGAAGGTACAGCAAATTATCTAGAAGGTCTAGCAAAGATAATTAAAGAAGGTGGTTCCACAAAGTAACAGATTTTCAATGTAAGCAAAAGGATGTGTTTTATTGAAAGAAGATGTCATCTAGGACTTTCATACTTAGAGAGGAGAAGTCAATACCTGTCTTCAAAGGACAGGCTAGCTCTGTTGTTTGGGGCTAATGCAGGTGGAGACTTGAAATTGAAACTAGGGCTGATTTAGAAAATATGCTAAATCTGTTATTCTGCCCTTGCTCTGTAAATGAGACAACATAGCCTTAATGACAGTACATTTTGTTTACAAATAATTTTAAAAACCTTTACTGAATATTTTAAGCCCACTGTTGAAATTTACTTCTCAGAAAAAAAAAAAATTCCCTTCATAATTTTATTGCTCATTGACAATATACCTGGTAACCTAAGACCTCTGACAGAAATGTACAAGATTAATGTTTTCATGCCTGCTAACACAGCATCAATTCTGTAGCCCATGGATCAGGGTAATATCCAGTCTTATTTAGGAAATACATTTGTATAGCTAACACTGCCATAAATAAAGATTTCTTTGATGAATCTGAGCAAAGTCGATTGAAAACCTTCTGAAAAGGATTCACGATCCTAGATGCCACTAAGCACATTCCTAATTCATAAGAAGAGGTCAAAATATAGACATTAACAGGAGATTGGAAGAAATTTATTGCAATTCTCATGGGTGACTTTGAAGGGTTCAAGAGTTCAGTAGAGAAAGTAACTGTAGATGTGATAAAAATAGCAAAAGAACTGGAAGTGGAGCCTAAAAATGTGAGTGCATTGCTACAATCTCATGATAAAACTTTCACAGATGAGGTGTTGCTTCTTATGGATGAGCAACAAAAATGGTTTCTTGAAACAGAACTATTCCTAGTGAAGATGCTGCAAAGATTGCCAAAATTAAAACAAACGAATTACAATATTCCATAAACTTAGTTGTTAAAGCATCAGCAGCGTTTGAGGGGACTGACTTCACTTTTGAAGGAAGTTCTACTGTGGGTAAAATGCTATCAAACAGGATGGCATGCTATAGAGAAATCTTTCATGAAAGGAACATTCATTTGATACAGCAAACAGTTTTATTTTAAGAAATAGCCACAGCCACCCCAACCTTCAGCAACCACCACCCTGATCAATCAGCAGCCATCAGCATCAAGGCCAGACCCTCCACCATTAAACATATGACAATTCATTAAAGGCTTCAGATAATTGCTATCATTTTTTTAACAATAAAACATTTTTAATTAAGGTGGTGTGCATTGCTTTTATACATATGATTCTGTGGCACACTTATAGTATAAAAATGACTTTTACATGTACTAGGAAACTAAAACATTTGTGTGACTCACATTCTAATATTTACTTTATTGTGGTGGTATATAACCAAACCAATAATATGTCCAAAGTATGTAAGAAAATATTAAATAATAGAGGGTAGATAAGAATTTCTTAAATATCTTCCCACTTAGGGTTTTTCAATTTTTTCTCAACTTGGAGTTGTCCATATCTACAAATTTTAGCACAACACCTCCTATAAATTAAGAATACTGGTAATGGAGAATTTCTTAAAATAGTCTCAGATTTCACCCAAGCCACTGCCTCCAGTTCTGTCAATCTTGATGCCATTATATCATTGACATTTCTAGAAAGTTTAAGCAGGTTTTCACAAGACAACCAGGCTCCTATTATTTCCTCAAGTATCCATAAACAGTTTTGTTGAGTGAAACATTGAGGAGTTGCATCTGTCTCATTAGGCCACTTGGGATTCTACCAGTCTGTACAGCCACGTCAAAATGGCTGTTGCCCAGTCGCATTGGAAAAATGCTTTTAATCTTAAGAGCCATCATATTTCAGAATTGTTTTAATGTAACAAAATGTTTGTTTTAGAAACAAAGGCATGTGGCTAAACAAATAGCAGATCTGTTGGACACCAGATAGTATAAGCAGAACTGTTGCTGCTGCTGCTAAGTTGCTTCAGTCGTGTCCGACTCTGTGCGACCCTATAGATGGCAGCCCACCAGGCTCCCTGGTCCCTGGGATTCTCCAGGCAAGAACACTGGAATGGGTTGCCATTTCCTTCTCCAATGCATGAAAGTGAAAAGTGAAAGGGAAGTCGCTCAGTTGTGTCTTACTCTTCGTGACCCCAGGGACTGCAGCCCACCAGGCTCCTCCACCCATGGGATTTTCAAGGCAAGAGTACTGGAGTGGGTATGCAGAACTAAGAACATACAAATTCAGCTGTTCTCTTTTTTTAAAAAGGTTGAGCCTGTTAAGCAATATAAATTTGAGATCAAATTTAGATGATAGGCTTCAAGTTGACAATTCTTTAGACGGTGAAAATATCTTTGAAAAAATAAAGAAGCAACATTATTTTACATGGATCATCAACTTCTTCACAGTTCTATACTTACTTAGGTTGTTCATATATCATATTCCCCTATTATTTTCTAACATTAAGACTCTTTTAATGTAAAAAGTAAAGCTACAAATCTATGTGGTTTCACCTAATGAATATTTCAAATTTAAAAACTTAACAACAAAATGTTAGTTCACTAATATTCTTACGTGAGTTTTTTCTCCATTTAACATCTAAATTATATTTAACACAAATATCTGAAGTATAAGATGGTATTTACTGATTGCTATCTACTGAATTATCCTGAATTATAGCATCTTAAAATAACAAACTTTTATTATTTCACAGTTTCTGTGAATTAGGAACCCAGTTGCAGTTTAACTGAATATTTCTAGTTCAAGTTTTTCCATAAAGTTGCTTTATAACTTCAGCCAGACCCTTGTTGTCATCTTAAGGCTCAGTTTGTGTGGTCATTGACCTGGCTTGCCATGCAGGCTGCATGTCTGTAGGCTACTTCGAAACATGGCAATTGGTTTCCCTAAGATCAGGTGATCCCAAAGAGAGCAAATGACAGCAACTAAGGTGGTAAACAAAGTCACTCTCAAACCTAATCTTAGAAGTGATATTGTCATTTCTGCCATATTCTATTCATGAACATCACAAAGTGGGGATCTCATTGGAGCCAAATTAGAGGGTGCCCCCAACATACAGCTATATATGACACTTGAGTTAAATATGGATATATTTCATCATCCATCCTTCTATTTGTTTACTCTATAAACATTTATAAATATGTATTGAGTTGCTTCTAAAAACAAAATCAGTCATTATGTTTGTTCCTGAGATTGCAGAGCTTAATCAAAAAGAATGATAATTAGAAGTCAATGAAGGGGGGAATATAGAATATTTTGAAAGATGAATGTCTGTTAATAAGCAGGAGACCAGTATGGACTGACAGAATAATAGCAAAGGCATGACAGAATAAAATAGTGTGGCTAATGTTCGCAATTGTAAATAGTTTATACTACCTGGGTAGGAGTGTGATATGGATAGTCATTGGACATAACCTTGAAAAAATAGAGAAGAATTCATAAATGATCTTGTGTACTAACTAGAGGATTTGTCGATTACCATTTCAGCTGTGGGAAACCACGGTAAGGGAAAGTAAAGTGACCACAGTAATGTTCCAGAAAGACTTTATGATCACAATGCTAAGGATTAACTTTGAAGAGCAATGCTATAGGCAGGCAAATTATTTATATAAGGCTCTCAGTCAAAGTATGGTGTGAGTAAATTATTAGTAGAAGTGGACTCTAAAAGGAAAACAGATTCAACTATTATTATGAGGTATAATTAATGGGATATAATCCTCAATTAATTTGGTGAAGAGACAGGACACGATCAACGCTGAAAGGTATTCAGGTTACTCACAGCTTTGGTAAAAAGTGGCATCATTTAAACTTGCAAAAAACATTGGAAGAAACATGTTTCATGACTATTTAAGTAATATAATTATGAAATATTTACATGTACAATAAACTAAAATAGTTTAAAGCTCAAAGTCTTTCTTTAAAGGCTTTGAGGAGACAAATATATGCAATGAAATGCACTGGAGTCTATAATATAATGTGACAAGGTTTTTAACTTCTTAAAGTATACATACAAATCTTTGTCTGCAGGCTTGGAGAAAATGAGCTTTTTGGACACATAAATCTTATAAAAGTAAAACTTTGCTTCAATAGCTAAAAAGACAAATTATTACAAAGGAATCCACTATACACCTTGCCAGGGTTATTTACTGAGAGAATCACTTTGGATTTCCCCACATTCTTTTAAGCTTCCCTGGTGGCTCATTTGGTAAAGAGTCTGCCTGCAGTGTGGGAGACTTGGCTTCTATTCCTGGGTCAGGAAGATCCCCTGGAGAAGGAAATGGCAAACCACTCCAGTATTCTTGCCTGGAAAATCCCTTGGATGGAGGAGCCTGGCAGTCTAAAGCCCATGGGGTCCCCAAGAGTCAGACACAACTGAGTGACTTCACTTTCACTTTCATATTCTCTTAGGACATCCTTGGGCCAGCCCAAACCCTAAGTAGGATATTACAAAATCTTCTCTACCCCATTTATGTCATGGTACATCTACCATGAGCAAGTCTTACCAACTTCAATCCAAATTTTGGATTAAAATTCCTTCCTTTGTGTTATCAGGTTTGATTTACTGCATTGTTCTCATGTTTATAATGAAGACTAAGTATCATGCATGTACAGATCTAATTTAAATATAAACTATAAAATTATAATCTGTATGTGGGTATGTAGTTATAAGACTTAGGACAAATGGAGCCTGGCAGGGTTGTTCAGGGCTTGTATTAATATATTCCAACCACTAGTTGTGGACTTCAGTGGTGTTTTCCTTTTTCCTTTGTACCTCATTAAAAAACATGCTGCTGCTGCTGCTGCTAACTTAATAACTATTTCAAAGTACATTATCCTATTTTCAGAAAGCAAAGAGTGTGTTTTCATCTTTAAACCCTTGTTAGAACTTTTTTCGAGCTGCCTCCAATTCCAATTGCCCTTCTTAAGAGGCTGAAACTAAAAGAACCTTGCACTATGAAAGTACATATTTTCCCCCCAAAACCCTGACTGATTAATGATCACAGAATATGATACATTTCACAGAGTACATAAACCCTTCAAACATCAATAAATAACTTGAACAACAAGGGGATTCATATTATAATTTAAAAAATCTATCAACTTCTTGTTGAACTATCTGATTTCTTGTAATGATATTAACCAATAACTTTTATGGTGGTGAAAATATTAGAAACCAGACTCTTCATTGTCCATTCTCTTATTTCCAGAGAGCTCGGGCATATTTTTCAGACATAGTATCCTACACTGAATATGGCTCCCAACTGGTTCAGTAGTTTTAGCTGTTTCTGATGAACTCCTGAGATAAGTCCTGTGGTAGAACTGAGGGCAGAGTAAATGTCGCGGCTGACATCTCTTTTCTGATAAAAGGAGATATTTTATGAACCTATTGTCATATCACCAATATTCAGCAATATCACTTTAGTAGGGGAAATTACTAGTATTTAAATTGCATTATGGTGTTAACATGAATATTGAGGACATCTGTAGAATAAGACAGCTTCTAATCTATGACCTACCCTGTGGTTAACTGCTGCAGTGAGGATATTCTGCTTGTAATCCAGGGAGCTTGTGTGCAATAAACAACCTGTTGATTCCTGCATCATTATGGACATCACTGAAGAAACATTAAATATACATTCTTCGTCTTCTAAACTATTCTAAATTTTTCTGCTGACTCTTAGCTAGATATATAGTGAGGATAGGTATAGGGATCTATTACATGTTTCAGTGCTGATTAGGTAAATGAGAAGTCCAAGACTCATTGCCTACTTTTGCCTAACCCCTCATGACTTTGGCTGTAAAATTATTTCTTTGGTCACTGGTAGTCATTTGGGTTACTGGTCACTTTATATATTACTTATACAAATTTTACTTATGGGAATTGCAATGAGCTTGGCAGAAGGTTCCATCAAAAAGTGACTCATTTATGAATCTGTACTGTGAAGCCAGGGGCTTTAGACAGTAATAGAATAAGTCCCCTAACCTGTAAAAGGACACAGTTATCAAGGGGCAGTTTTCCACCTTCATTTTGGAATTTCAGTATAGTGTAAACCTAACTTTTATGTGCACTGGGAAACCAAAAACTGTGTGTAACTCACTTTACTGCACTATTCGTTTTGTTTGCAGCAGTCTGGCACTAAATTTGCAATACCTCTAAGGTATACTTTGTGTGTAGTTCCAGCTTCTATATGAGATCATGTTCCCTCATGTGTATTTCAGTGGCCTCTAGGATACAATAGGATGTAAATAGTTGTGCTGTTTTTCTTCAAATATTCTATATCACTGGTGAATTTAAGAGAATATGGATTAGAATCAAAAGAGGCTGCTGTTGGCTCCCTTAATTAAAATCTGCACAAGCTCTCTTCAATTTGGATGGGACTCAGTTCAGTTCGGTTCAGTTGCTCAGTCGTGTCCGACTCTGCAACCCCATGAATCGCAGCATGCCAGGCCTCCCTGTCCATCACCAATTCCCAGAGTTCACTCAAACTCACATCCATCGAGTCAATGATGCCATCCAGCCATCTCATCCTCTGTCGTCCCCTTCTCCTCCTGCCCCCAATCCCTCCCAGCGTCAGGGTCTTTTCGAGGCAACTCTTCACATGAGATGTTTCAGCTTTAGCATCAGTCCTTCCAAAGAAATCCCAGGACTGATCTCCTTTAGAATGGACTGGTTGGATCTCCTTGCAGTCCAAGGGACTCTCAAGAATCTTCTCCAACATCACAGTTCAAAAGCATCAATTCTTCGGTGTTCAGCTTTCTTAACAGTCCAACTCTCACATCCATACATGACTACTGGAAAAACCGTAGCCTTGATTAGATGGACCTTTGTTGGCAAAGTAATGTCTCTGCTTTTGAATATACTATCTAGGTTGGTTATAACTTTTCTTCTAAGGAGTAAGGATCTTTTAATTTTATGGCTGCACTCATGGGACTATCTAGCACAATAATATTATCAGTTCAGTGTTAGGTTTGTCGGAAAGTTCTTTCAGGTTTTTCTGTAAGCTGTTATGGAAAAATCTAAACAACCCTTGGAGAACCCACTATTCTATTACCCAGCCTTCTCTAGTGCACTCTACAGTTTTGACTTTCTGTGTTTCCTTGGTTGCATTTAAAATAACTTTATAGAAGTTCAACAGGAATATCCCAATGTGAAGAATATGATCTCTATTATGGACTGATGGAATGTTTGATTCTTTTATTTCATGCCGATGAGGTGAGTTCAACAACTTTTAGTAAGTTCAGTAAATATATTTTACCATTTTTGAGTAGACTCTGAATTTTCTCCATATTGATTTCCCAGAGCTTGCTTCTTGGATTTAATTTTTCTATCACAATGTTGCGGAAATGGGTCTTTAAATATTCAGCACTATTCCTTCTTCAGAGAACCCCATGTTATAGACTAAAATTCACTTTACTTCCTCGCCTTTAGTGACACCCACAGTAGAATGTCATGATTGCAAAGAAGTATGATAGGGCATAAGGCACTCTGGCAATCTCTCAATACCTCTCTCATCCAACACACACCACACAATTTCACAAAATACTTAGGCAATTTGAGGCACTCGTGGAGACATGTAGTGAGGTATATTGTGATCTTTCCTCTGCCTGTGCAAATTGTTCCTGGCAATATGCATTTACCAAGAGAATGCTGATTCCCTAGCTCAGTTACTCCTTACAGTTCACAAGAGGTTCGGAACTTTTTACTGCTATTGTTAGTCAGATCTAGAGCTGAATTGATGATGGCACCAAATACTTTAATGGTAATAATTCATCATGTATCATCAAGAGATTATTATATGAAGATTTATTGTAGGGCATTGCATACATTTATTTAGGTAAAACCTGAAGTCTGTTTAACACACATCTAGTATATGATACTGCCTGAAACTATTTGTCAGAACTTGGCAGCTCCAGGAGACTCCACTGGGTCTTTCTCAAAGGTTGGGACGTTTCCCTGGTAACTGTCTTCCCTTTTGTGGAAAAACATTTATTCTTAACACACTTTCACAAACACACATGCAGAGACTGATCAGCCAACACTGTCTGGAAGCCAGTGAAGGACTCCAACTTATATATATTTGAGCCTTGACTTGCCCTCCTGTCATGACTTATTCAAAATTATGATGTTGCCATGGATGCTATGCTATGTTGTTCAGACGTCTACTGAGAACTGAAGGGAACTGCCTCAGCTCAAGAAAGTTATTTCACCAGTGGCAGGTCCCCTTCCTAGGAGAGCTCACATCCAATAATGGACCACTATTACTCGATCATTATTATAAGGTTCCCAAGCCCCATTTGCCTCTCTTCGACTTAGGACAACTCTGAAGGGCCATGCCAGCTTCACAGCTGTCCATATGATCAGTCGAATCCTTATTGTGACCTTGACACAGCCCAATGTTTCCCTCTTCCCAAATCTGCTTTCTTCCCAATAAAATCCCTACACTCAAATCTCCAGTTGGAGTCTTCTTCCTAGGGAACACAGTTTGTCACAGATGTTTCTAGGAATATTTTCTAGGAAAATCCATTTGGGATTTTTTTTCACCAGAAAATTAGTTAATACTAAATAATATTATCATTTTTTCCTAGTATCTAGTAAACCTCTAAGCTTTGTTTACCTTTTCATTTTGTAATGAAACAGTCTCACCAACATATGACATTAGCTATTTCTTCCCCATACTTTCTAAGCATGTCTATAGCCATCATTGGTTATATACTATGTCAATTTAGGCATTATTGACCTATCTTTTGAACTATATTGAAATTTCTCTCCTTGTAACCAAACTGCCTCACTGCCCCAAGGAGCAATGTTTAATGTGATGCTAACTCATTCTGTCACGATGGCTGGAGTTTCCATACTATGTCTACCCAGAATTTCCAGTGAGAAATTGGAATAATTTCCTCTACCAATACCAATACCAATAATAAATCTTCATTAAGTTAACTGATCACTTCTAAAAATATCTAGGGCCAGAAACTGTAACTCTCCCCCCAAGAGATGGTACTTTGTCTAGCAGCAAATCCATTTGGATTACATATTTTCTCAGGCATCATTACTTAATGATGATTACTGCTTGCCTGGGATTCTTATGCTTCACAGCAAGGGGAGAGGGTATTTCCTTATTCAGCCATATTTTGTAAGCCCCCAGGTGCCATCCCCATATGCCGAGGGTGAATCCTGCCAGAGATACAATCTGGTGGAATTCGACTTCACTTGGTCAAATCAGTTGTGACCCACCATTCCTTAGCTTTGATAATATTCTCCTTAATTGCTGTTATTCTAGAGCAGGGGTCCCCAAAGTCCAGACCACAGACCGGTACCTACAGTCAGATCAGTGGTGGCATTAGTTTAGAAATGTGCACCATAAATGCACAAATAAATGTGCATAAATAAAAAGTGCACAATAAATGTAATGTGCTTGAATCATCCCCAAACCATCCTTCCCCTTCCTCATCCATGGAAAAATTGTCTTCCACAAAACCAGTCCATGATGCCAAAAGGGTTGCAGACCACCACAGATATACCTCCAGTGAATAGAGGTTTTTGAAGATTTTCTACCTCGTGGTCATTAGTATTCAACACACATCTGTTTTCTTCACTACAAGTCATGCTTCAATTAGGAACAGTAGTATATCATCCAAGTACCAAGGAACATGGACGTTATAGCCAGTCTGCCTGGGTTCAAATCCTGCATCTACTACTCTCTCCAGATGTATGTAATTCTCAAAAATATGGATCAAAACAGTATCCACCTTAAACATGGGGCTCGTGTTAGCATGCATTTAGAATAGTGTCTGGGACAGAGTAAGTACCATACAATGTGAACAGTTACTTATGCTTATCTGGGAAAACACAGTCACTAGGCACCTCCTATTGATGTAACTCCTTGCCCGCCTGCTGGCAGTTAAAAGGGAGAGAGTAAAGCAGGCTCTGGTACCACCATAGCATTCAGTATTTTCACAGAAAAATAGGGATTTCCTCCCTAAGGGACACTGCTCACCAGATTCACTCTCACCCATCCAGCTTTGTTCTTTCTCAATAGCATGCATTTCATCTAACAGAAGAACTTGTGCATGCTTGGAGTATGCCTGTGGGCTCCAACTTCTCTACACTTGAGTAGTAATTAAATCAATCAAGTCTTCTTCTGCTATGATTCCAAGTGCTTTCAGAATGTGCAAGCTGCCTCAGGCAGCTTCTCTCCTTCTGCTTTCAATTAAGTTATCTCTGCCCCCACCTGTCCAGTGAATTGAAATAAAAGGTAGCATATTTCTTCCAAGAAATCTCCTTCATTCTTGTGTCTTGTACTTCTTGGCTGGTGCAAGCTATGCCCTAGACCAGCTCTTCATTAGACTGCAGAAGTGGGGGCTCTCACAGGACCCCATGCTTGGCTGTCGACAGGAGTAATAGATTGCCAGCCATTGTGTATAGAAAAGGTTTATTTCCCACTAGCCTTTTAAGACGTAAGGCAGGAGGTCATTTTTACTAATACATATGTTCTGTGCCTAATAAAGTAGAACAGAGGACTTAGGCAGATGAAAAATGAGCCTCTCCTTTTTTGATGGGGATTATTATTATTATTACTATTTTGCAATAAGCTTAGAGGAAGCAATGTCAGGGCAGAATGTGCCAGGCTGTGAGTGAACAGTCAGCAAACCCCAGGACTCACTCATGCAGGAAGCACAGGTATTGGGTGCTGATGGTTTTAGTCATGTCCAGGGGAGTCCTGCCAAGCTGCAGGGAGTTCTGAGCATACCCCTGAGAACTGCCAGCCCAACACTGCAAAATTCCAACATAATTACTTTTTCTATAAATATAAAAACTATGTTTTCAAAAAAAAAAAAAAAACAAACCAAAAACTGTCTTTTTAGCAAGCCATTTCACCTGGACCTAACATCTGGGTTCTGCTTAGTTTTTAATGTCACAAAGAAGCATCATGTCTCGCTCTCTACAGAAAATGCATAGTGACTAGGCAGCGCACATGTACTCGCGTTACAGCCGCGTGAGCAAGGTTAGTATGCGCACAGTATATGAACAGGTCAAATGACCCACAAGGACCAGCCTTTTGGCTGTCTGTCACTTAGTGGTGGAGAGTTGTTAAACGAATAATTTTCTCTACCACTAAATATGGATAACATTACTAATATGCTAAGATACTTGAAGTGATTAAAGTTTATTTATGTAACCTGCAGTGATTTGTTTTACTGTTATTGTTATTACCATACTTACTGTGGTTGTTACTTTGCTTCTCAGCATGTAAGACTGCTGTTTCTTTACCTAATAGTGATAATAGTTAGCATATATTAAGCTTATACTGTGTAAATTTCTGTGCTACCTACTATAAGGATCTTTTTTCTGAAATGTTGCAATAGCTGATAAAGTGGTTTTTATTCATAATGCCATTTTCAGATTACTAAACTGAAAAAGAGTAAGTTTAAGTGACTTAGCAAGTTCACTGCCCCACAAAAAATCTTTACATCTTGCTATTTCCTTCCTCCTACCTCCCTTCCTTTTTAACATGTTTTGCAGTTTTATTTTAACTGAATTCTGTATTTTTCACAAATAAGGAAACTCATCCTGACTTCCTTTTTCTGACTTCCAGTACCAAGTGTAACTTTGAGCATGCTCAGCAAACATCGAGGGACCATGCCTGTGGTCAACAGGACATATGGGCTGTGGAACTCAGCCAGGTTCAGGTAGAACAGAAGGTACCTGGCGGTGTGTGTGAACTGGTTGAGGTTGTTGAGCATCTCAGGACTTTTACCATGCTTCTGCATTCATTAAATTATCTTTGTTGGTTTTCAGGTATCATTAAATATAGTTGATGGTGGTGGCTAGCATTTAAGAACTGTTAGACAAATACTTATTCAATACCTTCCAAATAATTTGCTATATATATGTATATATATATATATATATACATATATATACATACATATATAATTGGGCTTTAAACATTTTACGTTATTATTAAACCTCACTAAAATGTAACTTAATTCTTATGTCTATACTATAATGGCTCCATTTGGATGTAGACTTTAGGCTTTTTAGTTTTCTCAGTTACAGCATTGGATGGGTTTATTTGGTTTCATACTTCAAAGTAGAATCAAGGTATATGTATTTCCAAAAAAAAAAAAAAAAAAAGAAACTTCCAGTCCCGCAAATGTTAATGAATTCTATTTTGGAGTGGGGTGCAGGGGTGATTTGGTTTTAAAATATCTTAGTCTTTCAAATAAGAAGTAGGTTTGTCCTATATTTGAGATAACAGAAACAACTTAAAGCTGTGATAGGTATCATGATGAATACTAGGAGTTCAGCCTAGTGTAAGGGCTATTCATAATTAAAATTAACACAGTACAGTGTTTCAGTGTAAGAACTGTTCAAATAAGTGGTAGTACTTATCTGAGATAGTACTGGCAAATGAGGTGAGAAGCAGCCTCTAAAATCTTGCTTTAAGCAGCATTTTCTTGCTTATTAATTTGACAGCTTTCTCTGCTGCTCTCAAGCTAACTACAGCAATTTTAATCAGAGAAGGAACATGTTGTCAAATTGCTGTGAATCCAAGCCCATCAAAGTTGTGGAATGCCTTCTGGATTTAAAAGAACCTTGAGGGGTCAAAGCTCTTACTCCCTATTTACTATGTCTAATACCATCAATTTCGGTGAACATAACCAAGGAATTAAAAGGCTAACAAAGCCTGTCTTCTGTTTTCTATCATCTACTTCACATATTCTGTAGAGTTATGCCAAAATTATGTCTTCACTCACTGGAGATATCTTATTATTTAAGTGCTGCAATTTTTGATGGTGTCATATGTAGAGTAGGCTTCCCTGGTAGCTCAGCAGTAAAAAATCCACCTGCAATGCAAGAGATGAGGGTTCAGTCCCTTGGTCAGGAAGATCCCCTGGGGGAAGGCATGCAACCCACTCCAGTATTCTTGCCTGGAGAATCTCATGGACAGAGGAGCCTGGTGGGCTACAGTCCATAGGGTTTCAAAGTGTCAGGCGTGACTGAAGTGATAGAGCACAGCACAATATATGTAGAATACACTGTGTTTAAATAACAGAGTGAGTGATAGAAAAACAAGTATTAACCATACTATTGCTTGAGTCTTTTTTCTATTATTTTTCCTGTTAATATTTTCCTAATGAGTCCTAAAATGACACAGATTATGTAAGAAGTCTTTGCTTTGCACTTCACTGTGTTTAATTGAAATACAAGCACATCAGAATCAAACCATCACTTTGCATAATTTCATGGTAACCAAATGGTAGGAAATACCTCTGAAATTCCAGACCCAGGTTTCTTTCTTGTATGTACACAGTTAAATTAAGAAAATTCTGTTGGGTATCAAAAAAACCATATTTCTTCTGACTTTTTTATTTTAAGAAATTGCATTCAGTTTTTCTTATTCTTTGATCTGTCATCTTTGAATAGCATCTCTTTCTCCTCCTCATTCCTTACCAGTTGTCAACAGTTCAGCTGATCTGGAGAGTTGCTAAATTGCCAGATGTCAACTGGTCAATTATGACAAGTCAAAATGAAGTGTTAGGTAGGTAGAACAGGGAAAAGGAGTCCAAAATGGCAGTGGCTACAAGATAAGGAAGGGAAAAGCCTGCGAAAATGGAACAGAAGAAGGTCCAAGGACCGGAGTGAGGACCTCAGGTAAAACAGACAACACTCCTTGCTGGCCCAACTTACATAGGACAGGCCCAGGGAGAGAGAAACATGTAAATAGAGGAGCCAAAACTAGCTCTTTCTCTCTCTCTCCATGCACTGGGGCACTCTTCTCCTCGTGTCTTTGGATCGATGTGCCCTCATGCCTCGAAGATGGATTTTCGTGCTATCTTCTAAATAAAATAGAGCTGTAACACTGAGCTGTAACACTGATTTGTCTAAGAGCTATAACATGGTCCATTCGAGACCTGAGAGCTATAACATGGTCTATCCAAGACCTGAGAGATGTGACATGCCGATAGGGCTTTAATGTCCGTCACTCCAAATCTTTGTTGTGACGAGACAAAGAACCGAGAAACATACACTTGCTTGACGAAAGTAACAGTCAAGGCTTTAACTACTTATTGTGAAACATCAGCAGGATAAACAGGAGAAAGCACTAGCTCCCTCAGTGTCCCATTTTTCCATAGGGAACAGCACTAGGTGAGGGTCTGGTAGATCCGTTGCAGATGTGGGTGTTTTCTTACTGCTGAAGGAGTGCCAGACAAAAGGTTCTTGCCATTTCATTGACTCTGGGTCCCAGAAAAGGGCAGGGGTGGGGGGTGGAGGGAAGGCTTAGAAATGCAAAAATACTGAGAATGGGTCAGAGTGGAGAAAAGTGTCTCCAAGGCCTACCCTTAAAGATGGGTCTTGGAAGAGGTGCTTAAGAGAGGCCGCAGACAGGTGTGTTTCAGTTGCAATTAACATATGCATGAGAGCATAGCCAGCCAGGGGTTCAGTGCACTCCCTGTGAACCAGGACTGGTATGGAACCTGCCAGGTAGAGCCTGTGTAGCTGCTTATGGTCTAGCCTCAAAGATCAACCTAGAATTTGGCCTGGAGTCAGATCCTCACCAATGTTCTTTGTGGTTGAAAAGTAATAAAGACTTATAGAGTAACTTATGTTGTTAAGATATCTCTATGGAGTGGGTAAGAAGTATCACTAATGTTCACTAAACCAGAAAAATTGAAGTTTGTTATTATTCACATGTGACCAATAACTTTGTACCATAGTACAAAAGGAAAAGGCAGAGAATGTCTTGAGCATCTTAGCAGTTTTCTGCGTAGAAAAACATACTACCAGAAATAAGTTGTGGGCAATTGAAATTTGCTTAAGCATTTCTAAAATATACAAGTTAAACTATAAGATCTTTAAAAATATGAACTATGCTATTTATGTGTGCCATGGAAGTACATTAAGAACATAGAATGTCAAATAATCATGGCATTTTCACTTTATGTGGAAAATACAGCCAAATTTAAAGCTCAATGATAGCAAAAGTAAATTCATCCTATATGAATGCATATAGTTTTTCCCTTTTCTTTCTTTATATAAATAGGAAATCTTTACATAGGAAGTATTTAATATTGAAATCTTTCTTATTTATCTCTATTTCATAAATATATAAGAAAAGAAGGGACAAGAATGGAATATCATATAAATATATTTATATATAATGTGCATTTCATGAACAGATATTTGCATGTAAACAAGAAAGATCATGGCATCCAGTCCCATCACTTCATGGGAAATAGATGGGGAAACAGTGGAAACAGTGTCAGACTTTATTTTTTGGGCTCCAAAATCACTGCAGATGGTCACTGCAGCCATGAAATTAAAGGATGCTTACTCCTTGGAAGAAAAATTATGAGCAACCTAGATAGCGTATTCAAAAGCAGAGACATTACTTTGCCGACTAAGGTCCATCTAGTCAAGGCTATGGTTTTTCCTGTGGTAATGTATGAATGTGGGAGTTGGACTGTGAAGAAAGCTAAGCGCTGAAGAATTGTTGCTTTTGAACTGTGGTGTTGGAGAAGACTCTTGAGAGTCCCTTCGACTGCAAGGAGATCCAACCAGTCCATTCTGAAGGAGATCAGCCCTGGGATTTCTTTGGAGGGAATGATGCTGAAGCTGAAAGTCCAGTACTTTGGCCACCTCATGCGAAGAGTTGACTCATTGGAAAAGACTTTGATGCTGGGAGGGTTGGGGGCAGGAGAAGAAGGGGACGAGAGGATGAGATGGCTGGATGGCATCACTGACTCTATGGACGTGAGTCTGAGTGAACTCCGGGAGTTGGTGATGGACAGGGAGGTCCGATGTGCTGCAATTCATGGGGTCGCAAAGAGTCCGACATGACTGAGCAACTAAACTGAACTGAAACATGCCTACAATGCTGGAGACCTGGGTTCAATCCCTGGGTTGGGAAGTTCCCCTGGAGAAAGAAATGGCAACCCATTCCAGTGTTCTTGCCTGGAAAATTCCATGGACGAAGGAGCCCAGTAGGCTACAGTCCATGGGGTAGCAAAGAATCGGACATGACTGAGCAACTTTGCTTCACTTCACTTCATACATATATATGCAGATCCAAAATTTAAAATTTTACATAAATTTTTACTGGCTTATTCTGTTCATTTTTTACTTGTAAAATTCCAATTCTGCTTTTTATAGATAGAATATTAAAAACAAAATATTATGCAATTTGTTCTGAAAATTGGTTGCCAAATATTTTTACTGACACTAATAGTCATATCACAAAGAAGCATACTGTCAGTTCTTACAAACCTATATCAGTCCAAGCATGTCAGAACCATTATTAGCCCTAGTTTCAGTTCAGTTCAGTTCAGTCACTCAGTCGTGTCTGACTCTTTATGACCCCATGAATCACAGCACGCCAGGCCTCCCTGTCCATCACCAACTCCCAGAGTTCACTCAGACTCATGTCCATTGAGTTGGTGATGCCATCCAGCCATCTCATCCTCTGTCGTCCCCTTCTCTGCCTCCCTCCAATCCCTCCCAGCATCAGGGTCTTTTCCAATGAGTCAGCTCTTCGCAAAGGTGGCCAAAGTATTGGAGTTTCAGCTGCAGCATCAGTCCTTCCAATGAACACCCAGGACTGATCTCCTTTAGAATGGACTGGTTGGATCTCCTTGCAGTCGAAGGGACTCTCAAGAGTCTTCTCCAGCACCACCGTTCAAAAGCATCAATTCTTCAGCACTCAGCTTTCTTAACAGTCCAACTCTCACATCCATACATGACCACTGGAAAAACCATAGCCTTGACTAGACGGACCTTTGTTGGCAAAGTGGTGTCTCTGCTTTTCAATATGCTATCTAGGTTGGTCTTAACTTTTCTTCCAAAGAGTAAGTGTCTTTTAATTTCATGGCTGCAGTCACCATCTGCAGTGATTTTGGAGCCCCCAAAAATAAAGTCTGACACTGTTTCCACTGTTTCTCATCTACTTCCCATGAAGTGATGGGAACAGATGCCATGATCTTTGTTTTCTGAATGTTGAGCTTTAAGCCAACTTTTTCACTCTCCTCTTTCACTTTCTAGAGGCTTTTTAGTTCCTCTTCACTTTCTGCCATAAGGGTGGTGTCATCTGCATATCTGAGGTTATTGATATTTCTCCCAGCAATCTTGATTCCAGCTTGTGCTTTCTCCAGCCCAGCATTTCTCATGATGTACACTGAATATAAGTTAAATAAGCAGGGTGACAATATACAGCCTTGACGTACTCCTTTTCCTATTTGGAACAAGACTGTTGTTCCATGTCCAGTTCTAACTGTTGCTTCCTGACCTGCATACAGATTTCTCAAGAGGCAGGTCAAGTGGTCTGGTATTCCCATCTCTTGAAGAATTTTCCAGTTTATTGTGACCCACACAGTCAAAGGCTTTGCCACAGTCAATAAAGCAGAAATAGATATTTTCTGGAACTCTCTTGCTTTTTCCATGATCCAGCGGATGTTGGCAGTTTGATATCTGGTTCCTATGCCTTTTCTAAAACCAGCTTGAACATCTGGAATTTCACTGTTCACATACTACTGAAGCCTGGCTTGGAGAATTTTGAGCATTACTTTGTTAGTGTGTGAGATGAGTGCAATTGTGTGGTAATTTGAGCATTCTTTGGCATTGCCTTTCTTTGGGATTGGAATGAAAACTGATCTTTTCCAGCCCTAATTTATAGTTGAGTAAAATAAAACTTAGGGTATTTAAACAACTCTTCTGAAGCAATAAATTTAGAAAGCAAAGATTTCTAACCTCTTAATCGCACTTCTGTGGTCTTCGTCAGAATATACTGGATGTTTAAAAGTATTGAATAAAATGAAAATATTAAATAATAAAATTAGTATTGTGTAATTTTGTAGGTGCATGCATATACATGTACTCACACATCAATTCTCCACTTAAGTGGTACATCTCACTAACATTAGCATTGGCTAGGTATACAAAATAGAACTCTTCATGATAATTTACAATTTTGCAATATTTAGTTAGTGACCCTTTAGTTGGACTTACTGCTGATATACAATGGGGGTACCTCCACCATAGTTTGGCTTCAGGTCAGATAACAGGGAGGAAACACAGCCCCACCCATCAACAGAAAATTGGATTAAAGATTTACTGAGCACGGCCCCCCTCCCATCAGACCAAGACCCAATTTCCCCCTTAGTCTCTCCCATCAGGAAGCTTCCATAAGCCTCTTATCCTTATCCATCAGAGGGCAGACAGAATGAAAACCAGAATCACAGAAAACAAACCCATCTGCTCAGATAGACTGTGGTCATGTCTAACTCAATGAAACTATGAGCCATGGCATGTAAGGCCTCCCAAGATGAACGGGTCATGGTGGAGAGTTCTGACAAAACATGGTCCACTGGAGAAGGGAATAGCAAACCACTCCAGTATTCTTGCCTTGAGAACCCCAGGTAAGTTCAGTTCAGTCACTCAGTCATGTCCAACTCTTTGCAACCCCATGCACACCAGGCCTCCCCGTCCATCACCAACTCCCGGAGTTCACTCAGAATTATGTCCATCGAGTTGGTGATGTCATCCAGCCATCTCATCCTCTGTCATCCCCTTCTCCTCCTGCCTCCAATCCCTCCCAGCATCAGGGTCTTTTCCAATGAGTCAACTCTTTGCCTGAGGTGGCCAAAGTATTGGAGTTTCAGCTTCAGCATCAGTCCTTCCAATGAACAGTCAGGACTGATCTCCTTTAGGATGGACTGGTTGGATCTCCTTGTAGTCAAAAGGACTCTCAAGAATCTTTTACAACACCACAGTTCAAATGCATCAATTCTTCAGTGCTCAGCTTTCTTCACAGTCCAACTCTCACATCCATACATGACCACTGGAAAAACCATAGCCTTGACTAGACAGACCTTTGTTGGCAAAGTAATATCTCTGCTTTTCAATATGCTATCTAGGTTGATCATAACTTTCCTTCCAAGGAGTAAGCATCTTTTAATTTCATGGCTGCAAACCCATGAACAGCATAAAAAGACAAAAAGATAGGGCACTGAATGATGAACTTTCCAAGTTAGTAGGTGCCCAATATGCTACTGGAGGTCAGTGGGGAAATAACCCCAGAAAGAATGAAGAGACAGAGCCAAAGCATAAACCACACCCAACTGTGGATGTGACTGATGGTGGAAGTAAAGTCTAATGCTGTAAAGAGCAGTATGAACCTGCAATGTTAGGTCCATGAATGAAGGCAAATAGAAGTGGTCAAACAGGAGATGGCAAGAGTGAACATTGACATTTTAGGAATCAGTGAACTAAAATGGACTGGAATGGGTGAATTTAACTCAGATAACCATTATATCTACTACTGCGGGCAGGAATCCCTTAGAAGAAATAGAATAGCCACGGTAGGAGTCAAGAATCCAAAATGAAGTTCAGTTCAGTTCAGTCGCTCAGTCATGTCTGACTCTTTGGGACCCCTTGAACCGCAGCACACCAAAATGCAGTACTTGGATGCAATATCAAAAATGACAGAATTATTTCTGTTCATTTCCAAGGCAAACCACTCAATATCACAGTAATTCAAGCCTATGCCCCAACAAGTAATGCTGCAGAAGCTGAAGTTGAATAGTTCTATGAAGACCTACAAGACCTTCTAGAACTAACACCCTAAAAGAGGACCTTTTCATTACAAGGGACTGGAATCCAAAATTAGAAAGTCAAGAGATACCTGGAGTAACATGCAAATTTGATCTTGGAGTACAAAATGAAGCAGATCAAAGGCTAACAGAGTAATACTCCAATACTTTGGCCAACTGATGCAAGGAACTGACTATTGGAAAAGACCTTGATGCTGGAAATGATTGAAGGTGGGAGGAGATGGGGATAACAGTGGAAGAGATGTTTAGATGGCATCACTGACTTGATGAACATGAGTTTGAGTAAGCTCCAGGAGTTGATGATGGACAGGGAAGCCTGGCATGCTGCAATACATGGGTTCACAAAGAATCAGACATAACTGAATGACTGAAGTGAACTGAACTGAACTCATTCCATTACTTTATATTGAGCCACATAGTACTGTTCCACATAGTACTGTAGTACAGAAAGTAATCTCAGTCAGTGTTAGTTTTGGAGAATAAAAGAGCTCACTGAATAAAGTGAGTAAACAGAAAGCAAAGATATTTGACCCAAAGTTAATACTTCCTGAGGGTAAGTCTTCATGGTTTTGTTGGATGTCATGGTAAACAAAACTTATTCTATAAAGTACCTTGGATAGTGCTGTTTACAGATACACACTGGATAGCTGTAGCTATGAAAATGGGCATCTGTTGCATGGCAAGAAGTTGACAGTGATAGAAATCAAACACACAGATTTTAAGCAGGCATTTTACTTATGACAACATAGATGAAATTGAACTGATGCCCTCCAGAAAAATTGTTAAGTCATTTGTAAAGTGGCCTTATTCATGATGAAGATGATGAAACAAAATATTTATTTCACTACTTTGGATGGATTTTTTTTTTCATAAAATGTAACAATAGAAAATAGCTCTATTTCTAAAAATAAAACACATTTTTCATAGAATAGTTAAAGCTGAATTACTGAACACTAAATTAAAAGCAAATAGAAATTTGACCACCAGGATTGCTTTGTATGTTTCCTGATAGATGTCATGTTAAAATAAAATAAGCTTATCAATTTTACTCTCAGAAGGAGGTGTTCAATCACAAAAGCAATACCTACTTAGATTTTGTTCAGAGAAAGGGACCTTATTTTGTAAAAGGAGATATTGACCAACTGATTCATTCATGCCCTTGTTTTTCTGGCTCACGAATAATATTGTTAGTATTGTTTACTGGAGAAGGCAATGACACCCCACTCCAGTACTCTTGCATGGAAAATCCCACGGGCAGAGGAGTCTGGTAGGCTGCAGTCCATGGGGTTGCTAAGAGTCAGACACAACTGAGTGATTTCACTTTCACCTTTCACTTTCATACATTGGAGAAGGAAATGGCAACCCACTCCAGTGTTCTTGCCTGGAGAATCCCAGGGACAGGGGAGCCTGGTGGGCTGCCATCTCTGGGATTGCACAGAATTGGACACGACTGAAGCAACTTAGCAGCAGCAGCAGCATGTAAATGTATTAAACTTATGTAATGCTTTATACCAACAGATTTGAAGAGTCCTTTTACTTTTGATTACACAGGTAAGAGCTTTTTCAGGACATTTTGTTTTTACCCTTTTCCATATCTACTTGCATGCTTTTTCTTGGCACAGGATCTCCAGAGATGTCTGTTGTCTGGCCAGGAGGTCCAGCAGAATGACTAGCCTCTCAGGCAGCTGATGTTATTGTAGCCACTTTCCCAATTGCCAAGAAAGGATATAAATTGTAGGAGACTGAAAAGGTCACCTCTGTAAGAGTCCTACTTATATCAGCTCAGTGACCACTAACCTGCCTCTCCACAAAGAATCTCAGGCCCTAAACTCACAAGTGACCAAGCCAGCTGGGGTAGAGGGCTGGGACCTCAACCCCACTGTAATTTTTTTTCCTCTGGAAAACAAATTCAAAGCACCAATGCTGTTGAAATTCCCCTGATCTCTTCTTTATTTGTAACACATAATTAAGTACTTTTTATCTCTTTAATAATTCGGTATAATACAGAAATGTATATATGCCTGAAAGAAAGATGTTATTTTTAAATGACTCATGAACAATATATATAATTTTAATACATATACAGGTATATTTGCATAAGCATAGAATGTAATACAAATATAATAAGTCTGTATCAGTCCACTATGGTTCCCTATGATGTTGTTCATCAAAATATGAGTATAAAAGTAACACCTTTCTTTTTAACTTATTGTAATACCTAGGATTACAATATGGTTGGATGGCATCACTGACTCAATGGACATGAGTTTGAGCAAACTCCATAAGATGGTGCAGGACAGGGAAGCCTGGTGTGCTGCAGTCCATGGGGTCACAAAGAGTCAGAGATGACTTAGCAACTGAGCAACAATACCTGGGACTATTTAGTATTGCTTTACAGAGTTTAGTTCTCAGTCAACCTGCTTGGCTGTAAACTCCAGTTATTCTTGGCCAAATTGCATAATCTCTCAGTACCTCAGTTTCCACACAGCAAAATGAGCATAATTAGAGGAACAATAGTTCAGTTAGGTAGTATTTGGTAGTATTTTTTACAGGGTCCTGTGGGCTTCCTCCTAGGCCAGCTCTTAACTCTTTATTTGCTAGAAGACAAAAAGAAAGAGGGGATTTCCTGGAAAAGGCTCATATGACCAGTGTAGAAGGAGAAAGGTGTCAACACAAAAGCTTTCTAAAGAATTTATCATCAGTTGTGAGGACATTGAAGCATACTGGCTAAATTTAGTCTTTTTCATGAGTCTGAAATCAGTGACTAGGAATTGTGTTTTAGACAATGCTACATATATTAATATAAATTCTCAAGGATAAATGTTAGCTCTATATTCTGCAAATGTTACAATTTGAAGATTTAACAGGCTCTAAATATATATTTTTGTTGAGGGTTTACAAAGTACACCGGCTGTGACGGACCTTGCAGAAGCATGGCTGAGAGGAGCTACCCCATGTCTGAGGTCAGGGGTGGCGGCCGAGAGGAGCAACCTCACATCCAAGGAGTGGAGGCTGAGCGGGCACAGGATGGCCAAGAGGAGCTACTCCATGTTCAAGGTCAGGAGCGGTGGCGGTGAGGAGATACCCCTCGTCCAAGGTAAGGAGCAGCAGATGCACTTTACTAGAGCAGCCATGAAGAGATACCCCATGTACAAGGTAAGAAAAACCCAAGTAAGATGGTAGGTGTTGCAAGAGGGCATCAGAGGGCAGACACACTGAAACCATACTCACAGAAAACTAGTCAATCTAATCACACTAGGACCACAGCCTTGTGTAACTCAATGAAACTAAGCCACGCCCTGTGGAGCCACCCAAGACAGAAGGGTCATGGTGGAGAGGTCTGACAGAATGTAGTCCATTGGAGAAGGGAATAGCAAACCACGTCAGTATTCTTGCCTTGAGAACCCCATGAACAGTATGAAAAGACAAAATGATAGGATACTGAAAGAGGAACTCCCCAGGTTGGTAGGTGCCCAATATGCTACTGGAGATCAGTGAAGAAATAACTTCAGAAAGAATGAAGGGATACAGCCAAAGCAAAAACAACACCCAGTTGTGGATGTGACTGGTGATAGAAGCAAGGTCTGATGCTGTAAAGAGCAATATTGCATAGGAACCTGGAATGTTAGTTCCATGAATCAAGGCAAATTGGAAGAGGTCAAACAAGAGATGGCAAGAGTAAACGTCAACATTCTAGAAATCAGTGAACTAAACTGGACTGGAATGAGTGAATTTAACTCAGATGACCATTATATCTACTACTGTGGGCAGAGAATCCCTGAGAAGAAATGGAGTAGCCACCACGGTCAACAAAAGAATCCGAAATGCAGTACTTGGATGCAATCTCAAAAATGACAGAATGATCTCTGTTCGTTTCCAAGGCACACCATTCAATATCACAGTAATCCAAGCCTATCCCCCAACCAGTAACGCTGACGAAACTGAAGTTGAACAGTTCTATGAAGACCTACAAGACCTTTTAGAACTAATATCTAAAAGAGATGTCCTTTTCATTATAGGGGATTGGAATGCAAAAGTAAGAAGTGAAGAAACTCCTGGAGTAACAGGCAAATTTGGCCTTGGAATATGATATGAAGCAGGGCAAAGGCTAATAGAGTTTTGCCAAGAAAATGCACTGGTCATAGCAAACACCCTCTTCCAACAACATAAGAGAAGACTCTACACATGGTCAACACCAAAATCAGATTGATTATATTTTTTGCAGCCAAAGTGGAGAAGCTCTATACAGTCAGCAAAAACAAGACCGATAGCTGACTGTGGCTCAGATCATGAACTCCTTATTATTACCAAATTCAGACTGAAATTGAAGAAAGTAGGGAAAACCACTAAACCATTCAGGTATGACCTAAATCAAATCCCTTATGATTATACAGTGAAAATGAGAAATAGATTTAAGGGACTAGATCTGATAGATAGAGTGCCTGATGAACTATGGAATGAGTTCATGACATTGTACCGGAGACAGGAATCAAGACTATCCACATGGAAAAGAAATGCAAAAAAGCAAAATGGCTGTCTGGGGAGGCCTTACAAATAGCTGTGAAAAGAAGAGAAGTGAAAAGCAAGGGAGAAAAGGAAAGATATAAGCATCTGAATGCAGAGTTCCAAAGAATAGCAAGGAGAGATAAGAAAGCCTTCTTCAGCGATCAATGCAAAGAAATAGAGGAAAAGAACAGAATGGGAAAGACTAGAGATCTCGTCAAGAAAATTAGAGATACCAAGGGAATATTTCATGCAAAGATGGCCTCAATAAAGGACAGAAATGGTATGGATCTAACAGAAGCAGAAGATATTAAGAAGAGGTGGCAAAAATACACAGAAGAACTGTACAAATAAGATCTTCACAACCAAGATAATCACGATGGTGTGATCACTCACCTAGAGCCAGATATCCTGGAATGTTAAGTCAAGTGGGCCTTAGAAACCATCATTATGAACAAAGTTAGTGGAGGTGATGGAATTCCAGTTCAGCTATTTCAAATCCTAGAAGATGATGCTGTGAAAGTGCTGCACTCAATATGCCAGCACATTTGGAAAACTCAGCAGTGGTCACAGGACTGGAAAAGGTCCGTTTTCATTCCAATCCCAAAGAAGGGCAATGCCAAAGAAGGCTCAGACTACCACACAATTACATTCATTGCACACTCTAGTAAAGTAATGCTCAAAATTCTCCAAGCCAGGCTTCAGCAATACGTGAACTGTGAACTTCCGGATGTTCAAGCTAGTTTTAGATAAGGCAAAGGAACCAGAGACCAAATGGCCAACATCCACTGGATCACTGAAAAAGCAAGAGAGTTCCAGAAAAACATCTACTTCTGCTTTATTGACTATGTCAAAGCCTTTGCCTGTGTAGATCACAATAAACTGTGGAAAATTCTGAAAGAGATGGGAATACCAGACCATCTGACCTGCCTCTTGAGAAACCTATTATGCAGGTCAGGAAGCAAATAGGAAGAGGAGTACGTCAAGGCTATATATTGTCACCCTGCTTGTTTAACTTATATGCAGCGTACATCATGAGAAACACTGGGCTGGAAGAAGGACAAGCTGGAATCAAGTTTGCCGGGAGAAATATCAATAACCTCAGATATACAGATGACACCACCCTTATGGCAGAAAGTGAAAAGGAACTAAAAAGCCTCTTGATGAAAGTGAAAGAGGAGAGTTAAAAAGTTGGCTTAAAACTCAACATTCAGAAAATGAAGATCATGGCATCTGCTCCCATCACTTCATGGGCAATAGATGGGAAAACAGTGAAAACAGTGTCAGATTTTTGGGGGCTCCAAAATCACTGCAGATGGTGACTGCAGCTATGAAATTAAAAGACGCTTACTCCTTGGAGAGAAAGTTATGACCAACCTAGATAGCATATTCAAAAGCAGAGACATTACTTTGCCAATAAAGCTCCGTCTAGTCAAGGCTCTGGTTTTTCCAGTGGTCAGGTATGGATGTAAGAGCTGGACTGTGAAGAAAGCTGAGCACCGAAGAACTGATGCTTTTGAACTGTGGTGCTGGAGAAGACTCTTGAGAGTCCCTTGGACTGCAAGGAGATCCAACCAGTCCATTCTAAAGGAGATCAGTCCTGGGTGTTCTTTGGAAGGAGTGATGCTAAAGCTGAAATTCCAGTACTTTGGCCACCTCATGTGAACAGTTGACTCATTGGAAAAGACTCTGATCCTGGGAAGGGTTGGGGGCAGGAGGAAAAGGGGATGCAGAGGATGAGATGTTTGGATAGCATCACTGACTCGGTGGATGTAAGTTTGAGTAAACTCTAGGAGCTGGTGATGGACAGGGAGTCCTGGCGTGCTGCAATTCATGTGCTTGCAAAGAGTCAGACACAACAGAGTGACTGAACTGAACTGAAACATGTACTGTAAAACCAATATTGACATGCTTGCTATCTCTAAACAACTCTTTAGTGTTCTATAAGACTTTGAAATGTTATTCAGTTTATTAAAACAGATTAAAAAACAAAAATTCCTTCTAAAAATGTGTGCTGATTGAAACATGACCAACAAATAACATTTGTAAACAAGTTGCCGTAACTGAAATAAGACACACATAGACCAAGCTTCCAAAACAAATTTTTTGATTAAGTTTATGACAATGTCTTAACTAGTTATATGTTCAGATAAAGTCATTGATTTGATGTTAAGAAGAGTACTACATGTTTTTGTTTTCAATTGTTGTTTTTTTCAGAGATAAGAACTAGTGTATTATAGTAGGAGAAATGCTTTGAAGTTGTATTGTTTTGTATTTAAATCCTCACACATGCACTTAGGAAGTACGAGAAATAAACGTTATAATTTCAGTTCTATGAGACTATACACATACATACACAATTAAAACATGAGCCATACTGCTATTCAGTACCTGGTTTTTAGTACATTTGATTAAATACATTAAATCATTTAATATGGAAATATGCGTGAACTTCTTAATTCCTTAAGTGAAAATCTAGGAAGGATAATCAAACTTTATAACACAGCAGATAGCCATTATAGAAGAACTGGAAGCTTTCGGTTTGGTTATCACTAAGATAAATTGTATTCATATTTAGCAACTCTATTAATGAGAAATGGCAACCCACTCCAGTATTCTTGCCTGAAAAATCCCATGGACAGAGGAGACTGGTAGGCTACAGTCCATGGGGTCGCAAAGAGTCAGACAGGACTGAGCAACTTCACTTTCAATTTCACTTTAATGAGAAATACAAAGAAATGTTGAAACAAAAATATAAACAAAATTCTAGAAAGCAGTAAGTTGTTACAATAGAGGATGATGAGTGTTATGCTAGGAAATCACAGAAACCTAGAAATACCTAGAGATACATATCATGGAAATAAATACAAATCAAACCTTGAGAAAACCAGGAAAACTAATCTGGCTAATTTTCTTCTTCTACATTTCCTCTTCTGATCCAAAATACATATAAATAGATCTCATTACAACCGAATCTGGGAGGCCAATTTTAAAGCATGGTGAGGCCATCTGATGATTTTGTAAGCATCTAATTCGCTGAAATTAATACTTCTGTGCTTAAAAAACCCAGAGAGGTTTTGTGCTTTTTTTCACTTGGAAAACTGACTGATACAGAAGACTTCCTAAAGTAAATAAATGTACCAAGGCAGAAAAGAAAAGTAATAGATATTGATATATACATATATTTAATTATCAGAGAAGGTTCTCATGTGATTGGAAATAAAATTTTTCTTATAAAATTTCAGATTTACCCTGAGAAGTTAATCTTGATAATTATATTTCAAGCAATTCTTTTAAGTTTAACATTCACTATTTTGATGGGAACCACAATGTATGTATAATGTAGCTGATATTCCTTAATGGATGTATCAGTTTCCTATTGCTGTATAACAAAGTACCACAGATGTGACTGCTTATAACAACAAATGCAACTTACAGAATAAAAGGAAATGTTTGCAAATAATACAACTGACAAGAGATTAATCTCCAAAATATAAAAATAGCTCATACAGCTCAATATCAAACAATCTAATCAGAATTTAGGCAGAATATTTAAATAGACATTTCTCCAAAGCAGACATCCAGATGGCTAAAAAGCACATGAAAAGATACTCAACATTGTTAATTTTAGAGAAATAGAGATAAAAACTTTCAATGACATATTACCTCACACCATTTAGATTGGTCATCATTAAAAAGTCTACAAATAATAAATGCTAGAGAGGGTGTGGATAAAAGGGAGCCCTCCTACACTGTTGGTGGGAATGTAAATTGGTATAGCCATTATGAAAAACAGTATGGAGTTTCCTGAAAAATATTCTAAAAATAGAGTTGTCATATGATTCTGCAACTCCACTCCTGGACATATATACAGAGAAAGCCATAATTCAAAAAGATACTTGTGCCCCAATATTCATACCAGCACTATTTTCAATGACCAAGACATGAAAGCAACCTAAAGGTCCATGACAAATGAATGGATAAAGAAGATGTGGTATATACATACACAGATGGATATTAGTCATAACAAAAAATAAAATAATGCCATTTATAACAAGGAGGATGGATAGAGAGATTATGGATTTGGAGATTGTAGACTTTGATTCTATGCCTTTGTAGTTGTAGGACTCAGGTCCCTGTTTCCTTGCTGGCTGTGAGCAGGATATCACTCTCACATCCTAGAGACTGCCTCAATCTTCTTGTTATGTGGCTACTTCAGCTCACAAGGCCAACAGGAGAATCTGTCACATGAAGCCCCTCTGACTTATTTAAACTGTTTACCTCATTAGGCTGGGTTCACTCATTCTAATATCTCTTTATTAACCAGAGTTAATTAGTTAGAGACATGAATTCTATCTGCCAAGTGCCTTCACTTTTGCTTTCTAATGTTAACATCAGAGTGGCATCTCATTATATTTACATGTCCTACTCAAATTCAAGGAGGGGGTATTATACAAAATAAATAGAACACTAAAAGGCAGGAATCCTGGGGTCCACCTTAGAATTTTCCCCATTACAGTGGAGTTTAGGTGATCTGGATATATGATATTTTATGAACACAATTGCTGATAATTATTTGTTATCCTCATTCCCCAGATTCATGTTATTCAATGACTACTTAAATCAATTTTCCACACATAATAATATGTTCAAGTACTCTAACCCACATGCATACAAATTATTTCATGAAATATATATATATATATACTTTTTAATAGTAATTACAATTGGAGTTCTACAGTGTTTTTTGTTCTGATACTGCATAGTCATATATTATAATCTAATACAGACATTCTGGCTAGAAATTATAATCATAGAATTGTAGAGAAATAAGTGAATTAGATATCATAGAGAAATACCAAAATTTATCATACTGATAGGAAAACTAGTACCCTTACAGAAAAAAATTAAAGTCCTTTCAGAAGATCTGTTTTATTAATAATAATCAGATTTTGCCCCTTTATCAACAGCAAAATAATCAAAAAGAGCAAAAACAAATGCTCTTGGGAAAAGAATGACTGTTGTTTTCCTCTTTCTCATTTTTTATATGTGGTTTGATGAAAAGTTTATTTCAGACCTAAGGCAAAGTTTAATTTAGAAATTAATTTATTGGTATGAAAACTGTTCCATGTAATCTTAAAGCTTAATGTGTTATGAATTACAGTCATTCATTTTAAAGAAAAATGTTTAATAAAATAAATGAGTGTCCTATGGTATTTTTAAAGACTAAAGCTGAATGTACAATAAGAACATTTATGATTACTGTATTCAAAATAAGGTTTTCAGTTCAGTTCAGGAGCTCAGTTGTTTCCAACTCTTTGCGACCCCATGAATCGCAGCACTCCAGGCCTCCCTGTCCATCACCAACTCCCGGAGTTCACTCAGACTCACATTGATCGAGTCAGTGATGCCATCCAGCCATCTCATCCTCTGTCGTCCCCTTCTCCTCCTGCCCCTAATTCCTCCCAGCATCAGAGTCTTTTCCAATGAGTCAACTCTTCGCATGAGGTGGCCAAAGTACTGGAGTTTCAGCTTTAGCATCATTCCTTCCAAAGAAATCCCAGAGCTGATCTCCTTCAGAATGGATTGGTTGGATCTCCTTGCAATCCAAGGGACTCTCAAGAGTCACTACCTGATAATTTATCAATGCTTTTAATTACTTTCTCTGCTATCATAGAATGGTAGCTTAAGGCAAAACAGAAACATTCTTCTTTGAAAATTGCATGGGTATGTTATTTGTATTGATATATTTTTGTGACTTTTGGAGGTATTTATGATCTTTGGTCATATTAAAATTCTTCTATGGGTCTTAATTTTTCAAAGATGAGAAACCTAGAGATTTCTTCTAGGGTAGAAAAAATAGTAACAAAAGTGATTTCTTCTTTTTTTTTTTTTTTTTTCCATAAGAAATGAGTTTCACTTTATTTTTTTTTTCCATTTCTTTTTTTTTTTATTTTATTTTATTTTATTTTTCTAATTTTAAAATCTTTAATTCTTACATGTGTTCCCAAACATGAACCCCCCTCCCACCTCCCTCCCCATAACATCTCTGTGGGTCATCCCCATGCACCAGCCCCAAGCATGCTGTATCCTGCGTCAGACATAGACTAGCGATTCAATTCTTACATGATAGTATACATGATAGAATGCCATTCTCCCATATCATCCCACCCTCTCCCTCTCCCTCTGAGTCCAAAAGTCTGTTATAGACAGCTGCGTCTTTTTTCCTGTCTTGCATACAGGGTCGTCATTGCCATCTTTCTAAATTCCATATATATGTGTTAGTATACTGTATTGGTGTTTTTCTTTCTGGCTTACTTCACTCTGTATAATCGGCTCCAGTTTCGTCCATCTCATCAGAACTGATTCAAATGAATTCTTTTTAACGGCTGAGTAATACTCCATTGTGTATATGTACCACTGCTTTCTTATCCATTCATCTGCTGAGGGACATCTAGGTTGTTTCCATGTCCTGGCTATTATAATCAGTGCTGCGATGAACATTGGGGTACATGTGTCTCTTTCAATTCTGGTTTCCTCGGTGTATATGCCCAGCAGTGGGATTGCTGGGTCATAAGGGAGTTCTATTTGCAATTTTTTAAGGAATCTCCACACTGTTCTCCATAGTGGCTGTACTAGTTTGCATTCCCACCAACAGTGTAGGAGGGTTCCCTTTTCTCCACACCCTCTCCAGCATTTATTGCTTGCAGATTTTTGGATCGCAGCCATTCTGACTGGTGTGAAGTGGTACCTCATTGTGGTTTTGATTTGCATTTCTCTAATAATGAGTGATGTTGAGCATCTTTTCATGTGTTTGTTAGCCATCCGTATGTCTTCTTTGGAGAAATGTCTATTTAGTTCTTTGGCCCATTTTTTGATTGGGTCGTTTATTTTTCTGGAATTGAGCTGCATAAGTTGCTTGTATATTTTTGAGATTAGTTGTTTGTCAGTTGCTTCATTTGCTATTATTTTCTCCCATTCAGAAGGCTGTCTTTTCACCTTGCTGATATTTTCCTTTGTTGTGCAGAAGCTTTTAATTTTAATTAGATCCCATTTGTTTATTTTTGCTTTTATTTCCAGAATTCTGGGAGGTGGATCATAGAGGATCCTGCTGTGATTTATGTCTGAGAGTGTTTTGCCTATGTTCTCCTCTAGGAGTTTTATAGTTTCTGGTCTTACATTTAGATCTTTAATCCATTTTGAATTTATTTTTGTGTGTGGTGTTAGAAAGTGATCTAGTTTCATTCTTTTACAAGTGGTTGACCAGTTTTCCCAGCACCACTTGTTAAAGAGATTGTCTTTACTCCATTGTATATTCTTGCCTCCTTTGTCAAAGATAAGGTGTCCATATGTGTGTGGATTTATCTCTGGGCTTTCTATTTTGTTCCATTGATCTATATGTCTGTCTTTGTGCCAGTACCATACTGTTTTGATGACTGTGGCTTTGTAGTAGAGCCTGAAGTCAGGCAAGTTGATTCCTCCAGTTCCATTCTTCTTTCTCAAGATTGCTTTGGCAATTCGAGGTTTTTTGTATTTCCATACGAATCTTGAAATTGTTTGTTCTAGTTCTGTGAAAAATATGGCTGGTAGCTTGATAGGGATTGCATTGAATTTGTAAATTGCTTTGGGTAGTATACTCATTTTCACTATATTGATTCTTCCGATCCATGAGCATGGTATATTTCTCCATCTATTAGTGTCCTCTTTGATTTCTTTCATCAGTGTTTTATAGTTTTCTATATATAGGTCTTTAGTTTCTTTGGGTAGATATATTCCTAAGTATTTTATTCTTTTCGTTGCAATGGTGAATCAATAATTACCTTAAACGTAAATGGGTTGAACGCCCCAACCAAAAGGCAAAGACTGGCCGAATGGATACAAAAACAAGACCCCTCTATATGCTGCTTACAAGAGACCCACTTCAAAACAAGGGACACATACAGACTGAAAGTGAAGGGCTGGAAAAAGATATACCACGCAAATAGAGACCAAAAGAAAGCAGGAGTGGCAATACTCATATCCGATAAAATAGACTTTAAAACAAAGGCTGTGAAAAGAGACAAAGAAGGCCACTACATAATGATCAAAGGATCAATCCAAGAAGAAGATATAACAATTATAAATATATATGCACCCAACATAGGAGCACCGCAATATGTAAGACTAATGCTAACAAGTATGAAAGGGGAAATCAACAATAACACAATAATAGTGGGAGACTTTAATACCCCACTCACACCTATGGACAGATCAACTAAACAGAAAATTAACAAAGAAACGCAAACTTTAAATGATACATTAGATCAATTAGACCTAATTGATATCTATAGGACATTTCACCCCAAAACAATGAATTTCACCTTTTTCTCAAGTGCTCATGGAACCTTCTCCAGGATAGATCACATCCTGGGCCATAAATCTAAACTTGATAAATTCAAAAAAATCGAAATCATTCCAAGCATCTTTTCTGACCATAATGCATTAAGATTAGATCTCAATTACAGGAGAAAAACTACTAAAAATTCCAACATATGGAGGTTGAACAACACTCTTCGGAATAACCAACAAATCACAGAAGAAATCAAAAAAGAAATCAAAATATGCATAGAAACTAATGAAAATGAAAACACAACAACCCAAAACCTGTGGGACACTATAAAAGCAGTGCTAAGAGGAAAGTTCATAGCAATACAGGCATACCTCAAGAAACAAGAAAAAAGTCAAATAAATAACCTAACTCTACAACTAAAGCAACTAGAAAAGGAAGAATTGGAGAACCCCAGAGTTAGTAGAAGGAAAGAAATCTTAAAAATTAGGGCAGAAATAAATGCAAAAGAAACAAAAGAGACCATAGCAAAAATCAACAAAGCCAAAAGCTGGTTCTTTGAAAGGATAAATAAAATTGACAAACCATTAGCCAGACTCATCAAGAAGCAAAGAGAGAAAAATCAAATCAATAAAATTAGAAATGAAAATGGAGAGATCACAACAGACAACACAGAAATACAAAGGATCATAAGAGACTACTATCAGCAGTTGTATGCCAATAAAATGGACAACGTGGAAGAAATGGAAAAATTCTTAGAAAAGTACAATTTTCCAAAACTGAACCAGGAAGAAATAGAAAATCTTAACAGACCCATCACAAGCACGGAAATTGAAACTGTAATCAGAAATCTTCCAGGAAACAAAAGCCCAGGTCCAGACGGCTTCACAGCTGAATTCTACCAAAAATTTCGAGAAGAGCTAACACCTATCCTACTCAAACTCTTCCAGAAAATTGCAGAGGAAGGTAAACTTCCAAACTCATTCTATGAGGCCACCATCACTCTAATACCAAAACCTGACAAAGATGTCACAAAAAAAGAAAACTACAGGCCAATATCACTGATGAACATAGATGCAAAAATCCTCAACAAAATTCTAGCAATCAGAATCCAACAACACATTAAAAAGATCATACACCATGACCAAGTGGGCTTTATCCCAGGGATGCAAGGATTCTTCAATATCCGCAAATCAATCAATGTAATTCACCACATTAACAAATTGAAAAATAAAAACCATATGATTATCTCAATAGATGCAGAGAAGGCCTTTGACAAAATTCAACATCCATTTATGATAAAAACTCTCCAGAAAGCAGGAATAGAAGGAACATACCTCAACATAATAAAAGCTATATATGACAAACCCACAGCAAACATTATCCTCAATGGTGAAAAATTGAAAGCATTTCCCCTAAAGTCAGGAACAAGACAAGGGTGTCCACTTTCACCGCTACTATTCAACATAGTTCTGGAAGTTTTGGCCACAGCAATCAGAGCAGAAAAAGAAATAAAAGGAATCCAAATTGGAAAAGAAGAAGTAAAACTCTCACTGTTTGCAGATGACATGATCCTCTACATGGAAAACCTGAAAGACTCCACCAGAAAATTACTAGAGCTCATCAATGAATATAGTAAAGTTGCAGGATATAAAATCAACACACAGAAATCCCTTGCATTCCTATACACCAATAATGAGAAAGTAGAAAAAGCAATTAAGGAAAAGTGATTTCTTCTAAGGGAAATTTGTATGCAATTTCTTAGTTAGCTGGCCAGTTACAGGTTGGCATGGATTTTATATTTATGGAATTGCATTAATCAGATAGGATTAAGTGATGGGATGTTTCTGAGTGAATGCTGTAAAATACATAAACCTTGAAATAGTCATGTCTGTCATTTCATATACAGAAGTATAAATATGATTGGCATATATAGCATTTTAACTTACTGTAAATATGTATAAGATGTTTCAGTGTTCTATAGTTGGTTCATTATTCTAAGATTTTCAAATATCAAATCTGTATTTAGTCTGTATTATATATTCCATCACTGCAGCATATTCAAGGAATATTTTCCATTCTAGAGTCAGAACAGGTTCAATTTAGGCTCTCTCAATAGCTAGCTGAACCTAAACTACTATGTTTTGTATATCCTTTGAGCTTTAGATTTATCGTAAGATAAAAGGTGGTCTGATAACAAAGACAGAAATTAACCTAAGACTCATTGGGCTATTTTTCACAGTAAATGAGGTAACTACCTGGAACCTGCCTCCTTTACCTCACCTCACTTCTCTGGCTGACTCCTATTAGTCATAATTCAGCTGTCAGCTCAGATATCAGCTCTTGTGGAAAAGTGTCCATGGCATTATCAGCATCCTATCCTTCTTCAGATGAAATTAATAGTTGTTCCTGCTCTTCAGCCTCCTAGTAACAGATCCTTCATTCAATTATGGCACCATCACTGTGTTTCTCTTTCTGTTATGTTGCTAGTACCTCTAAGAGTTCTAGGCACATTATATTTGTTCAATAAAATCTGCTTAATCAAAATAAACATTAATAAAGGCAATGGGTACATATTTAATTTAATCCTAATAGAACAATTCAGTGAATTGATATACATTGTTATCATAAAGCTTGGAAACACAGGCCTAGTGAGATTAAATGATTTTTCTGGACTCCTCATTTGAATAAGAATCCTATGAGCCCCTAGGCTTTGTACATTTGTGTACTGTTAAATGCATTTACTATTTGGAAAATAAGGGAACTCAATAATTATTTTTGAAAAATCAAATAACAATAAATAACAATGATTATCTAGTGACCGACACATAATTATTTACAAATATTAATGTTTCCAAAAAGTCCTCTTCTCACAAGTTTGAAGGCTTGTTTGTTTTTTTTTTTTTTTGGTAATTGACTTTGTACTTGAGTTAATTCTTTGTATTTAAAAGTGCCACTATGTAAGAAAGATAGATAAAAATACAATGTTTTAATTAAGTAAATAAATTACATGATAGTCTCCAAATAACAGAGATATTGATATAGGTGTACATATTACAGAAATTAGAGGAGTTAAGTGAGCACTCTAGCTTAAAAAGTGGAAACATAAACACACACACTCACAAAAAACACTGTAAAAATGAGATCTCAATGTAAAAATGATAGACATTATAAAAATAAAATTATAAGTAATAAAATAACTGTATATATAAATATAAACTAAATACATAGATAAATAACAATAGAAATTATACTAACCAATTTTATGTTGGATCTCAGTAACAATTAGTTAAATCTATAGAGAAGCTAAACTAGTAAAGACTGTTCCTAAAGATCTATAGAGTTCATACGTTAAACATTTCATAATTGTGGTTACTTGCAAGCTCTTCTTTGTAAAGTAGATTACTAAGAGAATATGATTCCAATCTTATTGCTAATATTTCTAACAATTTTATCTAAGTTGCCTATATTAGAAATGAATACAATAGAACAGACACATCTACATTTACCAAAGTTTCTTTCAGAATGATGCTATCTGTGTTTCTTTTCTTTTTTAGTTGTTGCTGTTGTTTGCTAAGCTATGTGGGAAACGTTTCCAAGTGTAACTCATGGGAAAAATTTTATTCTAGGATCCGCTATGGAAAACAATTATTAATACACATAACATGAGAATGGCCTAGTTTCCAGGAGTTTCTAAAAATTCCGGTTAAATATGTATTGGATCTTAGCCTAAAATCCTTGGCAAACTTTATTGCTCACAGCTTACAGATATACTTGCTTGAATGAATGAAATACTTTTCAGTAGTAATTACCATGAATGGAACAAATAAAGAGTTGGACAGAAATTTTACTCTAGTATAGAAAAGATTTTTCACCATACCTAAAAGCAGATAAACATTTTACAAATGTACATTAATTTGGTACTAATATCTTCACACTCACAATGATAGCTCCATTTCAAATTATTGATTTGTTTTGTCTTAGATTTTATTTTCTCCTATGGTAAATAAGAAAATACTTTTTGTTTGGTAATAATCTATTACTTTGAGCTAAACTCTAATTTTGTCCTCTCTTCTCTAGTTGGTAAAATATGAGAACAGCATTGAGGAAAAAATTAGTTTTGCTACAAGCCTTCTGCAAATGACTTATTTACTCTAAAAATAATAAGAACTTTTATAATAAGTATGATTTCTATAATACATACTTAAATCTCCTGTCTAGTTATAGGACATAAGTTACTCATGAGATAAAAAGAATTTGAAACTCAACAAATATAAAAAGTCAACTAAATAATACAAAGTATATGGTTATTTTAATGGCTTTCCATAAAATTTATATTATATAGCTTATATATTGTACCTTTTTATTCTACACTTTTTAATGATAAAATATTTGTAAAATACTTCTATGTACTTTTACTTCTCACTTTTGGGAATAAGTTAAAATACCACCAATTAGTCCACTGTAAAATTTTCAGTTCATAGAGAAATGTTTGATAAGATCAGGAGGAAGTTCTACTGATGTGATTGCCTCGGTTGATCTCAAGGTCATTAATTAGGTCAAAGGTCTGGATATAATTGGCTGTAATTTAGTCAACAGAACTTTATTTCATCACACCAAAGATTATTTAGTTGATGTCAAAGATCACTACCCGGAATTAGTCTGATGTGAATCTGAAGGGCGATACAATCAAAG
Source organism: Budorcas taxicolor (assembly GCF_023091745.1). NCBI lineage: Eukaryota > Metazoa > Chordata > Mammalia > Artiodactyla > Bovidae > Budorcas > Budorcas taxicolor. The sequence continues at coordinate 60,341,783 of NC_068921.1, read as the reverse complement.
AGCTTAGGGTAGAGAATAATTTTCTGAAATAGGTCAAACCTCTGAAATTCCCTAGCTTTAATGGAACAAGCTGTGCACAGCAGAAAGGAAATGGCATTTTAAGTACTATTTTTTTTTTTTTTTAAACTTAGCACAGTAGTGAATGCTTAGCAAGGAATTGGCAGATGGTCTCATTAAACAAAATGACTGTTAAGGAGTGTCATCACTAATAAAATACAGTGAGCTACCAACATTCAAACTAGTATACAAAAATGCAATTCTGTAATATTGCTGTTTTGGTGGTTGTGATGGTTTTAGTACAAATTCCGTTTGTCCTGCAAAGTCATCTCTTATATGTAAATATCACATGATAAATTCTGAAGCAAACTTCTCCATTACAAGAAAAAAAAAATATTCAACTTCATTTACTCTTGACTGGTGAACAATATTTTATACTCTGTGGACAAAACATATGCAGCATAAACAAAGAAAATTTTGGGCATGTAATCAAAATACTATGAAAGACAGTCCAATTGTAGAATTCAGGCAGACACTCACTTCTTTACTATAAAGGCCATTGCTCCTGTACTGGGAATACCCTTCATCTCTAATGGTATAGGGTTGTGTTTTAGAGATATGCTCCAGAGTAAACAGGCTTTTTATATTGAAATGATCTCTTTTGACATTTCTGTATCTTTGCTGATTGAATAATAAATAAAATTTCAAAAAGTCATCTTCTGATTTTATTTGGACAAACAGTGAAAACCTGGTGGTATAGCTGCAGACAATAGATGATAGGATATCTAGAATGGTATCAGCTTAATTCCCCCTAGAAGTGTGCCTAAGCAAGGTTGTTTCAGAGGCTGGGATAGAAGAATTTTTATCCCACCTAGTATAAACTTGCTATCCACAAGTACAGTTTTGGGTTTCCATTTACAAACTGGATGCTCATCTGGGAATCAAGACCATTGTATGGTATGTGGATTCCAGGACAATGGTGCTTAGTAGCATTGCTTCAGCCACACTCCACTGAAGTGAATATCAGTGTCACATTAAGCATTACTTGCTTTTATGCATGTGTATGTGTGTGTGTGCATGTGCTCACACATGCATCTTCAAATCTCTTAATAATCTACAAGGAAATTTCAGAAATACTGGAGTATTCTAGAGAAGAGAAAAATCTTTTCCAATTAACATCCCACTGGGTCTATTCAAAGTTATATATATACCTCTTGAGGGCAGGTTACCTAATATTTCTGTGATGCAATTTATCTTAGTTGCAAAATAGGTTACTCATGATATTTATTCAGCACTGTTATTTGGATGAAACATGTTAATATTTCTAAAATTTCTAAATGCTGCATAATAAGCAGTATATAATAACACTCTACTTTTATTTTTATTTTATATATGTATTTATTTTTGCCACACCACATGGCATGATGGATTCTAGTTCACCAACCACTCCTCTCTTCAGTGTAAGCACAGAGTGTTAACCACTGGACTGCCAGAGAAGTCATTTACATGACCTTTTCAAAAACAGACAAAAATAAAGGGAAATACAGAGCTATTTTTAGGAAGATTTAGGAAATTTGCATATATCCTAGAGAAGCAAGTGACCTGAATTTTGCTTGCATTAAACTTTTGGTAGACTTTCTAACTGCATTCTTAATCAGGTCAGATATAAAAGAATTACATTACTTATATTTGAAAAATCCTCAAAATTAAAGAAAAAGTTGAAATTCTCATAGCCATTGATTCAGTTCTGTTCAGTTCAGTTGCTCAGTTATGTCTGAATATGCGACCCCATGAATCGCAGCACGCCAGGCCTCCATGTCCATTACAAACTCCTGGAGTTTACTCAAACTCATGTCCATTGAGTCAGTGATGCCATCCAGCCATCTCATCCTCTGTCATCCCTTTCAACTCCTGCCTTCAATCTTTCCCAGCATCAGGGTCTTTTCCAATGAGTCAACTCTTTCCATGAGGTGGCCAAAGTATTGGAGTTTCAGCTGCAGCATCAGTCCTTCCAATGATCACCCAGGACTGATCTCCATTAGGATAAACTGGTTGGATCTCCCTGCAGTCCAAGGGGCTCTCAAGAGTCTTCTCCAACACCACAGTTCAAAAGCATCAATTCTTTGGTGCTCAGCTTTCTTCACAGTCCAACTCTCACATCCATACATGACTACTGGAAAAACCATAGCCTTGACTAGATGGACCTTTGTTGGCAAAGTAATGTCTCTGCTTTTGAATATGCTATCTAGATTGGTCATAACTTCCCTTCCAAGGAGTAAGCATCTTTTAATTTCATGGCTGCAATCACCATCTGTAGTGATTTTGGAGTCCAAAAAATAAAGTCTGACACTGTTTCCACTGTTTCCCCATCTATTTCCCATGAAGTGATAGGACCAGATGCCATGATCTTCATTTTCTAAATGTTGAGCTTTAAGCCAACTTTTTCACTCTCCTCTTTCACTTTCATCAAGAGGCTTTTTAGCTCCTTTTCACTTTCTGCCATAAGGGTGGTGTCATCTGCATATGTGAGGTTATTGATATTTCTCCCGGTGATCTTGATTCCAGCTTGTGCTTCTTCCAGCCCAGCATTTCTCATGATGTACTCTGCATATAAGTTAAATAAGCAGGGTGACAATATACAGCCTTGATGTACTCCTTTTCCTATTTGAGACCAGTCTGTTGTTCCATGTCCAGTTCTAACTGTTGTTTCCTGACCTGTATATAGGTTTCCCAGAGGCAGGTCAGGTGGTCTGGTATTCCCATCTCTCTCAGAATTTTCCACAGATTATTGTGATCCACACAGGCAAAGGCTTTGGCATAGTCAATAAAGCAGAAATAGATATTTTTCTGGAATTCTCTTCTTTACTTTGATGATCCAGTGGATGTTGGCAATTTGATATCTGGTTCCTCTGCCTTATCTAAAATCAGCTTGAACATCTGGAAATTCATGGTTCATGTATTGCTGAAGTCTGGCTTGGAGAATTTTGAGCATTACTTTACTAGTGTGTGAGATGAATGCACTTGTGCAGTAGTTTGAGCATTCTTTGGGACTGGAATGAAAACTGACCTTTTCCAGTCCTGTGACCACTGCTGAGTTTTCCAAATTTGCTGGCAGACTGAGTGCAGCACTTTCACAGCATCATCTTTCAGGATTTGAAATAGCTCAATTGGAATTCCATCACCCCCACTAGCTGTGTTTGTAATGATGCTTTCTAAGGCCCACTTGACTTCACTTTCCAGGATGTCTGGCTCTAGATGAGTGATCACACCATCGTGATTATCTGGATCATAAACATCTTTTTTGTACAGTTCTTTTGTGTAGTCTTGCCACATCTTCTTAATATCTTCTGCTTCTGTTAGGTCCATACCGTTTCTGTCCTTTATTGAGCCTATCTTTGCATGAAATGTTCCCTTGGTATCTCTAATTTTCTTGAAGAGATCTCTAGTCTTTCCCATTCTGTTGTTTTCCTCTATTTCTTTGCACTAATCGCTGAGGAAGGCTTTCTTATCTCTCCTTGTTAGTCTTTGGAACTCTGCATTAAAATGGGAATATCTTTCCTTTTCTCCTTTGCTTTTCACTTCTCTTCTTTTCACAGCTATTTGTAAGGCCTCCCCAGACAGCCATTTTGCTTTTTTGCATTTCTTTTCCATGGGGATAGTCTTGATCCCTGTCTCCTGTACAATGTCATGAACCTCCATCCATAGTTCATTAGGCACCCTGTCTATCAGATCTAGTCCCTTAAATCTATGTCTCACTTCCACTGTATATCATAAGGGATTTAATTTAGGTCAAACCTGATGGTCTAGTGGTTTTCCCTACTTTCTTCAATTTAAGTCTGAACTTGGCAATAAGAAGTTTATGATCTGCACCATAGTCAACTCCCGAAATTGTTTTCACTGACTGTATAGAGCTTTTCCATCTTTGGCTGCAAAGAATATAATCAATCTGATTTTGGTATTGACCATCTGGTGATGTCCATGTGTACAGTCTTCTCTTGTGTTGTTGGAAGAGGTTGTTTGCTATGACCAGTGCGTTCTCTTGGCAAAACTCTATTAGCCTTTGCCCTGCTTCATTCTGTACTCCAAGGCCAAATTTGCCTGTTACTCCAGGTGTTTCTTGACTTCCTACTTTTGCATTCCAGTCTCCTATAATGAAAAAGACATCGTCTTTGGATGTTATTTCTAAAAGATCTTGTAGGTTTTCATAGACCCATCCAACTTCAGTTTCTTCAGTGTTACTGGTTGGGGCATAGGCTTGGATCACCATGACACTAAATGGTTTGCCTTGGAAATGAACAGAGTTCATTCTGTGATTTTTTGCGATTGCATCCAAGTACTGCATTTTGGATTCTTTTGTTGACCATGATGGCTACTCCATTTCTTCTAAGAGATTCTTGCCCACAGTAGTAGATATAATTGTCATCTGAGTTAAATTCACCCATTCCAGCCCATTTTAGTTCACTGATTCCTAGAATGTCAATGTTCACTCTTGCCATCTCCTGTTTGACCACTTCCATTTTGCCTTGATTCATGGACCTAACATCCAGGTTCCTATGCAATATTGCTCTTTACAGCATCAGACCTTGCTTCTATCACCAGTCACATCCACAAGTGGGTATTGTTTTGTTTTGGCTCCATCCCTTCATTCTTTCTGGAGTTAGTTCTCCACTGATGTCCAATAGCATATTGGGCATCTACCAACCTGGGGCAACCCAGAGAGGTGGGGAATTCCATGAGGTTTGCCTCCCTTGCCCATACATCACCTTCTGGCTTAATACTCTGAAAGCCTTGCCCGGGAACCTGGGACTTTGCTCTGACCCCTCTCCTACTGCCTGGAGGACCCTGGTTGTCGGCCGAGAGGAGCTACCCCACACCCGAGGTCGGGGTGGTGGCCAGGAGGAGCAACCACACATCCAAGGAGCAGCGACTGCGCAAGTGCAGGAGGGCCAAGAGGAGCTACTCCAAGTTCAATGTCAGGAGGGGCAACTGTGAGGAGATACCCCTTGTCCAAGGTAAGGAGCAGTGGCTGTGCTTTGCTGAAGCAGCTGTGAAGACATACCACACATCCAAGGTAAGAGAAACCCAAGTAAGATGGTAGGTGTTGCAAGAGGGCATCAGAGGGCAGACACACTGAAACCATAATCACAGAAAACTAGCCAATCTGATCACATGGACCACAGCCTTGTCTAACTCAATGAAACTTAGTCATGCCATGTGGGGCCACCCAAGACAGAAGGGTCATGGTGAAGAGGTCTGACAGAATGTGGTCCACTGGAGAAGGGAATGGCAAACCACTTCAGTATTCTTGCCTTGAGAACCCCATGAACAGTAAGCCATTGATTAGAAGAAGATTAACTCTTGTACCAGCAAAATATATGATTATCATACAAAGTTTACATTCTATTTGTAAAATAGAATAACATGATTTCAGGAATAATTTAAGAAATCATGTTAATAATAAACTCCTATTCTATAGTATCCTTGCCCCTTATAAGTAACATTTAAAATGGTTGTTTGTCTCCCTATGGAACATAATATCATTACTCCTTTCTAGGAGGTAATTGAATTATATAAAAATTTAAAGGGAGTCTTAAGTACTAAAATAAATATAAATTAAATCTCAGTGAAGATGGATATCAAAAATAAAAAAGGGCATTGAAATTCATATGAAATAAAGTCAGTAAGACTCTTGAAATTCTCTTGGACTGCAAGGAGATCAAACCAATCCATCCTAAAGGAAATTAGTCCTGAACATTCATTGGAAGGACTGATGTTGAACCTGAAACGCCAATACTTTGGCCACCTGATGTGAAGAACTGACTCATTGGAAAAGACTCTGATGCTGGGAAAGATTGATGGCAGGACAAGGGGACCACAGAGGATGAGACGGTTTGATGGCATTATTGATTCAATGGACATGACTTTGAGTAAACCGTGGGAGTTGGTGATGGACAGGGAGGCCTGGGGTGCTCCAGTCTATGGGGTCCCAAGGAGTCGCACATGACAGTAACTGGACTAAACTGAACTGAAAGTAAATTTCATGTTGCCAAATTAGGTCATCTCTCCAGAAACTAAAGATTAATGGTGTCTTAATAAGTTGAATGCTGAAATACAATGCCTTATGATAAAATTTGTTCATATTCTTATATTCAGCTGGGATAAACATATTAAAAGCCTTCACAGGTGGCGGCGCTAGTGATAAAACACCCGCTTGCCAATGCAGGAGACATAAGAAACGAGGTGGGCTCCATCCAAAGTGGGACAGATCCCCTGGAGGAGGGGACTGAAAAGTACTTTAGTATTTTTGTATGGAGAATCCCATGGACAGAGGAGCCTGGTGGGCTACAGTCCATAGGGTTGCAAAGAGTTGGACACAACTGAAGCAACTGAGCATGCTCGCATAAAAGCATTTTAAAATTTCTTTCTAATTATTTCTGTGCAGGTCCAAAATCAAGACACACCTGATACACTATTGTATTTAATTAATCAGAATTTAAATGAAGCATCTCTCCATTTAAATTAATCACAATAATTTGGGGAGAAGTTGTGTTGTGCATTTTAAATGAATTTTATGACATTTGAAATATATAACTTCACTTTTTTCGAATGTGTATGACTAGGGATATAATACATTAAAAAAAAAACAAAAAACCTCCAAGCATAAATGTAAAACAAGACAAAGCAAAAACTCAGTTTCCAGAGTAACATGGAATTAGAGTTATTCATCGGCTGCAGTGGTTTCACTTATTGTGAGCTACTTCTGCCTATCTCATGAGAACATCCAGGTGACAATGACATTTAAATGGGAGCCCATTCGCATTCATTACTGTGTGTGAATGGAAAGGTTACACTCCTTAAAGCAAACCTCTTTGCAGTCTGAGTAACTGAGGAACAATTTACACATCAAAGAGTCAGCTAGCCAAATAGATTAGAGCTTTTCAATAAACCTTTATTAAGGAAGAAGTGATCCAATCCTCTAAACAGATGTGAACTCCTCTGATCTAAAAAATAAGCAGACTCTGCCTGAAAGAGTAAACTAATTTTATCATACTTTTTGAAAATAGTAAAAGTGGAATATAAATAGGGATCCCTATGAATGAGAATATGTATAATACTCTCACATACCTGAAAACAAAATAGATAGTGCTTCTCTAGATACACACCTTCACACTGAGCCAATGACTTGATGTTCATAAAATGAAAATCCTTTCCTAGCTCCCTTTTCACTTCCTCTCTAACAGTGGATATCTAAGATCTCTTAGTCATGATATCAAGAAGGAATGAACAAAACAAACCCACATCAGAACCCATTCCCTGGTGAAGTACAGGAGATAAGCTACTTTGTTTCTTGAAGTTCCTTCCCCTCTCAACACTTGAATGTAGAAGAGGAAAAATGATAGTTGCTGTGTTATTTGGGGTAAGGCTGTAGAGAAGGAAAACCAGCCCTTTCTACTCTACCCTTGAATGCTAACTCATCAGTAAAATTTATGGACAAGAATTGGTGTGTATGTAATTATTGTTTTTCACTTTCTTCCTCTCAGGTTGCCTCACACAAAGAAAGGGAAATTAAAATGATAAGCGTCCCTCAGTTGAGATGCTTTAAGCATATATAACTGAGATGAAATAAAGCAGATAAAATAACTTATATGAAGCTGTAGGTTCAAGAACCAGTTGAACTCACAAGTTCTGTAAGCTTTCCAAGTTTCAATTTCTTCTTAAAGTAAGGCTATTAATATCTCTCCTATTTGACTCACAGTACTTTGTGAAAGTAAGAATAGGTGATATAGGTGAAAGCGTTTGACATAGAGTATGTGATCACGGATATTTTTCTTGGCTACTATTCTTTCCTCTATTTGTTTTTTGTATTTTTTTTTTCTTTCTAATAGTAAGTTCTACAGAAAGAAAATTGATATACATTCTTGAAGTGAATATATTTAAACTTTATTTAGCAAAAGTTGTACAATATGAGATTGAATTGTAAACCTGGGTTTGAACACTGATGTGGACACATTTATTGTATGATTTGGGGCAAATTAATTAATAACATGGAGACTCATTTTCCTCATTTGTAAAATGTGGTTGAGGTAACAAATACATCAATATATTTAAGATGCTTATTATTAAATTTTAATTTTCATTAAGTGTAACTTTAACTCTACCAGGTACACATCAGATGAGAAATTTGAGATCTCAGAAACATCTTTCCCAGAGGCAGAGTTAATGGGTGGTTGAATGAGATTAAAACCAGAATTTCGCTTACATCAAAACCTATACTCTTTTCATTTAAAACACTATATTATTTAGAGACCATCTAAATTCAAACATAATAGCCTCATTATGGGAAAATTCTCATAACTTCTAAAGATTTAAAATAGCAGATGCCATGTTTAGAGAAGTTCTGATTATATAAAAAAAATCTGGTATTGATTACAACTAGATTCTTGTGAACATTAAAAAAATACTTTTATTGTTTTGGTTTTGATTACAATGAAAGTTCAATAAAATATTTTATAAACAGATAAAATTAAGCAATTAAATAGCATGTGGCTTCAGGAACGTATTTTATGGGTCATTAATGCATGTGCCTGTGTGTGTTTAAAGGTGACAACATTCTTTGAATTATTTATATGTGAGGCTATGACAGAAGTTATTAAGCAAAAATAGGCTTTCTACACTATAAAATTTAAACATTCCTTATCTGGGGGCTGCAATTTTCCTCTTAGAATCATTTTTGTGAGACTTATATTTTTCAGACTAAACTTTTTTTTATGGAAAGTATTAGTGACTTATGGAGAGGTTGAGGGAACAGGTAAAATTTGTGAGAAGAATTTTTCAGGAGTATGGTTGTCAGAATTAGCAATAAATATATTTTAAAAAATAGAGCAAACATAGTAAATTCACATTTCAGAGAAGAAACAGATGCTTATTTTAGTATAAGTATCCACCCAATATAATGTGGGCACACTTGCATTTTTAATTCATTTTTTCTGAAAATTAAATTTAAATAGGTGTATCAATTGTCCATGGCATGTAGTAAATTATCACACATTTAGAATCTTACAAAATAGTTATTTATCATCCTGTAACTTCTTTAGGTCAAAGTTCCTATTGTGTTATATAATGAAAGCTCATCACCATCACCATATTCTACTGGGGAGAAACAGCTCACAGGTTTGTCTCAAATTCAAAAGGAGGGGAATACACAGGAATTTGTCTCCTTTGAGGTCAGTCTATGGGTATCTCAGTTTAGTTCAGTTCAGCCACATAGTCATGTCCATCTCTTTGCGACCCCATGGAAATCTACCACACCAGATAGAGTGTGGTTTATTTAGCAACCCTATGGAGGAGAGCATGTGTCTTTTGACAATGTATGGACAACCGTTTTTAGAGACAGCAAATCTAGATACATTTCCTTAAGTGGTGTATGTAGAGGAAAGCACAAATAGTCAAGGATTTTAGGAGATATATATCCTTCTACTAACTGTCTCTATGTTGCTGTTGTTCTCAAGGTTTATCATATTATGCCCAATTAACAGAGATTCACAAAAATTGGATCTATTCTGTATTTGCTAGTAGCTTTAGAATTACGTGCGCATGCTCAGTCATGTCCGACTTTGCAACCCCATGCACTGTAGCCTGCCCTACTCGTGTCCATGGAATTTTCCAGGCAAGAATACTGGAGTGGGTTGACATTTCCTACTCCAGGGCATCTTCGTAATCCAGGGAAGGAACTCACATCTCCTGCATCTCCTGCCTTGGCAGATGGGTTCTTTACCATTGGGCCACCTAGCATAGCTTTATAATTACCCTAATGCAATTATCATCATTTAATAAACATTTATTAAGTTTCCACTATGAGGAAGAATTGTGTTATATTCCAGCAATAGAGAGATAGGCAATATCCCACTCATCTCCTAAAAAGAGACACACATATTCAGATCAAAGTGAAAGTGAAAGTCACTCAGTAGTGTGCGATTTTTTGTGATCCCGTGAACTATACAGTCCATGGAATTCTCCAGGTCAGAATACTGGAGTGGATAGCCATTCCCTTCTCCAGGGGATGGATTCTTTACCATCTGAGCCTCAAGGGAAGCCCAACAATACTGGAGTGGGTAGCCTGTCCTTTCTTTAGTGGATGTTCCTAACCCAGGAATTGAACTGGGGTCTACTGTGTTGCAGGTGGATTCTTCACCAACTGAGCTATCAGGGAAGCCCATTCAGATTAATGCAAATTCTAAATTATAAAACAGAAAGTGATTGATCGAAGCCTATTTCACTGAAATTTTAATTTGTAAAAAATGCCATAGAGGAGATATGCAAACAATTAAGTTTTGGACATGTCAAGATATTGCAACCCATATATTCATTCCTTGGCAATACATAATACACATTAACACATGAAGTCTTTGACATACCCTATATAAAGTGCTTAAATATATATAACTTGTGTTTTCATAATAATTTCAGACTGTTGAAAGAGATTTTTATGTAACACATTGTAGCATCCTGTAGCTGTTATACTTCTTACAGCATTCTATCAAAGATTGTTTTGAAATGCAATTCAAAGCAGCAGCAGGCTGGCATTGGGAAGGTAGAAGCTATTGTTACTGTCGGTTTGAAATAGTATATTACAGTTGCTCTGTATCTACGTGTGGATTCACCATCTAAACATTTGCCCAAGAACCAAATCTTAAAATTTTTCTAACATCCTCCTTTTCCCTTGCTCGAGCTCTAGCTATATAGTTAGCCCTGCCCTTTCTGCTTCCTAAATGTGTCAGTGAATCAAGGGTGTCCTCCTGGTCATTGCGGCTACTTGGGGAAAGCACTTAAAATGCTTTCAGGGACAGAGAAGTGTTGTCTGAATCTGCGTGTGGATCTCAGCAAGGGCAAAGCAGAGAAGTGATGTCTCCACAGGTATGTGAAAGGTTCTCTTCTCCGTATTTTCATTTTACTTTCAACAATTATACAACGATGACATTTTACGTTCTGAAATCTCATGGCAGTACACCTGGACAAAAGAATGAATGAATGCTATTTACATATTTCAACAATTAATGGCACTGAATCTCACTAATTGTGGATAATTACAATTTAGTGATTATACTAAACAAACTATAATTTACAATTTAAGTGATTACTCTGTAATTCATTGCTAAGCTTTGAGATTCAGCAAAAGATAATAATATCATTGGAGAGCTATCTTTCAAAAGATTCGATGTCAATGTTTTCCTGTGAGCTTGGTTGAACACAAACTTCTTACTTGCACGGCAAGCCATGGAGAATATTTACGAACTGTTTGTTAGTCTCCAGCTATGACCACTCCCTGCAAGACCTGTCACTGTGCAGTGTTTCCTCTGCCTCAAGGACTACATGACATTTTTGCACAAATCGAGCTATGCCTATTCAGTAGCATTCATGCTACTATAGTGTTTTTTTTTTTTTTTTTTAGTTTGTTTTTCCTTCCCTGCTGTCACTTCTCAGCCATCAGCGATGTTTCACAGTGCTTCAACTTGCCAAATAATGGGGCCTTGTGATGTTTTCTCTGCCTGACTTGTTTGTGATCACCCTGCTTTAGCTCATCAGTTGGTATGTGGTTTGGCTTCCTGTCAGTCACCCTGTCTTGCAGACTAGCCCCATAAAGCTGGATTGTAATCAGTGTGGCTCCCTTGCCACTGGGCTCTCAGTGGATCACAACCGAAGAATTGTTTGAGGATTTGATTTTAAGTAGAAAATATGAACTGAAAGCCATGGGACAATATGCTGTCTGTTAGCATGCCAAAGATGAGCTCGCTTGCCTCGTTAGCCTCTCAGACTTCATCTCAGAGCACATCACTTGATTAGCATTTTGCTCAACTAATACACTTCCATGATCAATTTTAGCTGAGAGTTTTCAGTTCCTCATTTTGATTGGTATTGGATCTTCCTCATAAGAGTCGGGGTCTCCAGTTTCCAAGACCTTGAACCAATACTTCCCCAACTCAGCAGTGGCATTAGATTAGAAATAAAATGCACAATAAATGCAATGCCCTTACATCATCCAGTAACCATTCCCTTACCCCCAGGCCATGGGGAAATTGTCTTCCATGAAGTCAGTCCCTGGTGCCAAAATAGTTGGGGACCACTGTGATAGAGGATATTATATGACCTAGAATATCTTCAAGGCAGAATGCTAACCTAAGCATCCCTAAAGCTGTGCATTTACTAATGCCCATCACTGCTTGGTGATCCTTGAGGAAATGTCTTAGGAATTTGGCAACAACATAGGCAGCTGAAGGAGGTTTAAAAAGAACTGAAAACATTACAAACTAGTCAAGAACATAGCAGGTGGCCCAGTCATCAGTAGGACTAAGTTTAAAACACTTTGTATGGTAACCTGAAAATACAGATTTATGCAGGAGAAGGTAAATGAAGGCAGATAGTCAAGATAATAGACATAGCTGGATATCTCACCATTTATTCTCAAGTGATAAATACCTTGCTGCTGTTGCTGCTGCTGCTGTTGCTAAGTCACTTCAGTCGTGTCCAACTCTGTGTGACCTCATAGATGGCAGTCCACCAGGCTCTCCCATCCCTGGAATTCTCCAGGCAAGAACACTGGAGTGGGTTGCCATTTCCTTCTCCAATGCATGAAAGTGAAAAGTGAATGTGAAGTCACTCAGTTGTGTCCAACCCTCAGCGACTCCTTGGACTGCAGCCTTCCAGGCTCCTCCGTCTATGGGATTTTCCAGGCAAGAGTACTGGAGTGGGGTGCCATTGCCTTTTCTGGATAAATACCATAAAACAAACAATAAAAAATATGATGACATTAATTGTCTAGATTCATCTGTTCTGACTTTATTGGTGTCTAACTCTGGGAGTTGATGATGGACAGGGAGGCCTGGCGTGCTACAATTCATGGGGTCGCAAAGAGTCGGACACCATTGAGCAACTGAACTGAACTGAACTGAACCTTGTTTAAGCACTTTGTATTTTTACAGTCCTGTTGTCTTTTTTCTTTAATTTTATAAAAACTTTTATTCTACTTTATATGATTGATAAAGTAATAAATACACACTTACAAAGAGGGATAAAAGATAATGCAAAAATTCAGAAGATAAACTACTCCAAGTTTTCTTTCTGATAATCATTATTGATATTTTAGGATTTTATTCCAAACTTTATTTGCTATCTATTTGGGTGACTAAATAGAAAACGCTGCTGCTGTTGCTATTTAGTTGCTAAGTTGTGTCTGACACTTTTGCAGCCCCATGGGCTGTAGGCCACTAGGCTCCTCTGTCCATGAGATTTCCCAGGCAAGAATACTGGAGACTGCTGCTATTTCCTTCTTCAGGCAATCTTCTCAATCCAGGGATTAACCTGCATCTCCTGCTTGGCAGGCAGATTCTTTACCACTGAGCCATCTGGGAAAGTAAACTTTTTCTATTTTAGCCATTATCTTTAATGATGATAACTGCTTCACCATTATTATTGGAGGAAGACTATCTCATCATTTCTCTCTGAGCTTTCCTAAATATCTTGTCTATGCCATATGCCTCTCCTTTTGGGGAAAGCATTTCATTGTCTATAAATAACTCAGAAAATACTCTGTAGCACTGTCTTCTTAGACAGGTGTAGCTTGTCTTCTTAGAAAGAATCATATTTTTGGAAATATAATCAGCAATTAAACCTAGAGGATGTATGATTAGATTTTTCACTGCACTGTTTCTCTCCCTTTTTGGCATATACATTTTAATCTTTGATTGAAGGATCCACATGCTGGTAAACATCCATATTCAGGCTCTTTTCTTGAGACCCCATTAAAGTTAACCTGTGAATTTTCAAAATGATTCATTCCTATTTCCTACTTAAAAAGTGAGTTGACCTCAATATTTCAAATGAAAGTTTTAATAAAAGGCAATGAAGGTAGATTACTGCTATGTAGGCCATAATGAGATCGAACATTGACTACTGAGGTTGTCACTGCTGCCGGAGTTAGGTCAGCTCTCTGTGCCGATCTCACACAACTTGGTGATTGGTATGACATGACTCTACTGTTCTAGATTCTGGTTTTGTTTTGCCTTTTTTTTTTTTTTTTTGGCCATGTCACATGGCTTGCATCTCAATTGCCTGACAGGGATCAAACCTGGTCCCAAGGCAGTGACAGTGTCAAATTCTAACCACTGGCCCACCATGGACTCCCCTGTTCTTTTTGATATACTTCCTTTTCCGCAATGCAGTGCCCCAGCTGTGATTACAACTGCATCACTCTGGGATTTCTCTATATTATTTTCTTCCTAAAAGTTCTGAAAATGCCAGAAACTAACTAGCTAAGATTAAAGGGACAAAACATTTAATGAACTAATAAATTTAGGGGAAAAAAAGAAACCCTGTCATATTCAGTTCAGTTCAGTTCAGTTGCTCAGTCATGTCTGACTCTTTGCAACCCCACGAATCACAGCACGCCAGGCCTCCCTGTCCATCACCAACTCCCGGAGTTCACTCAGACTCACGTCCATCGAGTCAGTGATGCCATCCAGCCATCTCATCCTGGGTCGTCCCCTTCTTCTCCTGCCCCCAATCCCTCCCAGCATCAGAGTCTTTTCCAATGAGTTAACTCTTCTCATGAGATGGCCAAAGTACTGGAGTTTCAGCTTTAGCATCATTCCTTCCAAAGAAATCCCAGGGCTGATCTCCTTCAGAATGGACTGGTTGGATCTCCTTGCAGTCCAAGGGACTTTCAAGAGTCTTCTCCAACACCACAGTTCAAAAGCATCAATACTTTGGCGCTCAGCCTGCTTCACAGTCCAACTCTCACATCCATACATGACCACTGGAAAAACCACAGCCTTGAGTAGATGGACCTCGGCAAAGTAATGTCTCTGCTTTTGAATATGCTATCTAGGTTGTTCTAAGAGTCTCTAATGTGCTTTCCAAATTTCTATGATATGATGAAGGGTCTCCCATACATATTTGCCCATAAAAGTCTTATCTGAGGCATTTTACAAATTTTTTTTTTTCTTGGAATGTTTATATGGAATCCTGAAAGATATTAACTGTAGATCTTCTGGGTATCCTTCTTAATCTAGGCTGTGGTTTTAATTTTCTTTGGAAGATACAGGGATCAGTTTCAGATCAGCTCCTTTAGGGTATTGGGAATTGGATTCAGAATTGTATTACCCTTTTCAGAGTGGAGTTATTTCAGCAAAACTCAGTTTCTGCTTTGTCCTACACAGAAGGTATAATCTAGTACCAGATAGGGCAGCCATAAACCTATGCAGTGCTTGAGTTTCCTTCTACATTCAACCATGAGGCAAACTCCCTCTGAAAGACACTATTTGTCCATGTCTAGAAGAGCTTCTTATTGATTTTCATAAACTTTTGTTAGGCAGTTAAAAGGTTTGGCTAAGTTCACCATGTTAGCATCTGGTAAACTATGATATAGCAAACAAAGAACCCTGTTCTTATCCATTTAATACCACAGAATTCTGTTTCCTGCTTCTATAGATCTTTCCAAGGATATTGTAATATTTAAGAGCTATTCTGACTCATGAAGTAAATCAATGACTCCAGAAAGCTTCCACATGCCAACATGCAGCCTGGTTGTTACACCTTGTTACTACTCCAGTTTGTTATGTAAGAGGAAAAAAGAACCTGAAGAATGGTGTAGGAGACTTACACTGCCCTTCACTGTTCTTGGACTTCCCTAATGACTCAGAATCTGCCTGCAATGTGGAAGACATAAGAGACCCAGGTTCAATCCCTGGTTTGGGGAGATTCCCTGGAGGAGGAAATGGCAACCCATTCCAGCATTCTTTACGTGGATAATCCCATGGACAGAGGAGCCTGGTGGGCTGCAGTCCAAAGGGTCTCAAAGAGTTGAACACAACTCAATGACTGAGCACACACCCATATCATTCTGAGAAGGTTCTTTATTTCTTCTGAGTGAAAACACAGAATGGGTGAGCTTAGTCTAGAATCAATGTCCTAAGACCTAGACCTAAGCATGTCCTCTCATGTATCCTTTTCTTTTCATCTGATTTATCCTTTGGTCTATAAGTTCTTATATAATGCATTTCTGCTGATAAAATTTATGTCTGTCCTAAATTCTTTTCTCACATTTGAAAGACTTTATTTTTCATTTAATCCTGTGTCATGTCCAATTCTTATTTTGTAAAATATGGGGAATCCATTTTAACATACTCCCCTGCATATGAAAGATACAGAAAGGGCTTCATTAGGAAACAAAACTCAGCTCTACTATCAGTTTCCAACAAAGAAACCAGTCACCATGGAAAGTACTTATAAATAAATCTGTGGACCATTAAGCAGTGTGACCATATTCTATAATACACACTGCTTTAGTCAACAAACAGGCTGAGCTTCCATAAAATTACATGGAAGGATTTGGTCTTTGATTCTCTGCCTGTGTGTATCCTCAGTCACTTAAGTCTTGTCCGATTCTTTGCAATCCCATGGACTATTGCCCCCCAGGCTCCTTGGTCCATGGGAATCTCCAGGCAAGAATACTGGAGTTGGTTGCCATGCCCTCCTCCAGGGCATCTTCCTGACCTAGGAATCAAACCCTGTCTCCTGTGTCTCCGTACTGCAGGCAGATTCTTTAACCTCTGAGCCACCATGGAAGCCCTTTGATTATCTACACATATTGTCTCACTCTTGATTCTAACCCTCTTGTACCCTTTCATTTTTATTAAATACCTTCATAAATTGTATTAGAAGCTAGATTCAAAACAGTACTTATGGCCTTTTCACCACAAAAGTTGTCAACACTCTAATAGGGAAGGTAAAATACTGAGTGACTATACGCCTAAGAAGAAAATAGTATCTCTTCATTCCATGCCTGGAAAATCCCATGGATAGAGGAGCCTGGTAGGCTACAGTACACGGGGTAGCAAAGAGTCAGACACGACTGAGTGACTTCACTTTCACTTTCACTTTCATTCAATGGCTGAAGAGGTCAGCTGATATCAGTTCTAATTATTTATCAGTTCTAATATATGTGTATTGTGTGATTGTGAGAAAGTCATGCTCTCATTCTATGTTTCTCTTTTTTAATCAGAGAAATTGGATCTTATTATCTCAAAATTCCCCTCAGCTCAAAAAGCATATTATCATATCAAATATCTTGTCATCACTTTCTCAAGTAAAAACCCTATTTTCTATTAGGTTTTCCTCATTTAATTCTCTAATTTTCTAACTAACAAAACCATTTTAATGAGATATGATGTAATGGGACAATATTTGAATATAATGAACAAAGACGGAGTTTAGAAATCTGATTCAAATTCTAGGTCAACAGCTTTCTAGCTGTGTATTGCCTGAAAATCATTTGATTTCAAAGCCTCAGTTTTCCCCTATGAAAAATGGCAATAGTTTTAGTAGATTCTTAAAAGACAGACTGGTAGCAATTGTCAAAGAATGCTGTGATTTAAAGAATAAATTTCTTTTTTTTTTTCTGAATATTTTAGGGACTCTGGAATATTATGTCACACACAAAATGTGACCACTGGTTAAGACACACAACCTTATATGTGTGGCCCACAGAAAGAGCAGACAAGGCAGCCATGGAGTTGCAATACCACGTACTAAATAGCTGTCCCTAAAGAGGGGGAAAAAAAAAAAAACACCAGATTTTATGTGACTTTAGTGTTTGCAATAGGAAATTTACTTTAATCAGGCATTTTTAGTTTGAGAACTATATATAACCAAGGCAAGTATGATCTAAATACTTTTTAATATAAAAAGGATTATATAGATTTTATTCTCACTGAAGAGAAGCAATCTCATAGAGAAAATAGTCCCAGGTACTATCCTTTGTTGCTTATTATTCAGTAGAAATAATTACAGTCAAATAATGATTATTGTTAAATACATTCTCCTTAATATTGGAGAGCAGAAAAATTACTGAGAATATAGAGCTTACTTATAACACTTTTCAACCTCCTGGAGCTAGGGTTCCATACAGAGATACTGTTAGCACAGTTGTAACAAAATTGTCATAATGAAGTTATACATCTACAAAAGTAAACTATCATAAATATTTTTGCTTGAAATTCACAAGTGAATTTTCCTAAGATTATAATAGCGATCTGAGTAGAGAAAGTAAAATAGTCTGGGATATATGTGAACCAAAAACTAAAATTGCTTAAAGTACATTTATGCAATTTTCTTAATTATATGGTTTCTTCAATGTTTGAATTATTCAACATATATATAAAACCAAGTATCTATCACCAGTAAATTATTTTCTATCATATGATATGCTTAATTCTATACAAGAAAATATGTACTATGCTACTCCAAAGAGATTAAGATGTTTTTTAAATGTTGATTGTCCATGATTTCAAATACACACTAGAAGACTCAGTGATGTCTGTTTAAGTATCTGTGCTGCCCTTAGATGACTATAAAAGATTAATTTTTCTGAAAATTCATGAGAACATGTACTTTTATAGGTTTGTCATCAAAATTTCCAAAACACACCCACACTGAGCCTTCTGTTTTGGCTTTTCTTCTGGCTTAGTGACAAAGTTGGAAAAAATGAAAACAGGAAAGAGGAGGAAGGCAAGCTGACTCTGCTGTCCTCAGCCTTTCTATCTGCTTAGCAAGTGTTTGCTCTATTTTCTAAGAGCAGCTCTGAAGCTACAGATAAATGGAAAAATACATAATATAGCAAAAGTCCCATACCTTTTTCTTTTGCTTTTCAATCTCTGATTTAACTTCATCACTTTTGAATCTTTTAATGCAATGGTTTACAATAAATATGAAATAATATATTTTAGTTGAAATAAGGGTTAAACCTTAGTATTCCATGTGCAGTGTCTGCATCTGAATTTCATATTGTTCAAACAGTATTTTGCACTGAATCCCTAAGATTTCAATATCTCCCACTTCTACAGGTTGTCCATGTGAACTCATACTCTTCAATATTGTTGATCATTTTTATATTTAGTATCATTATGGCTTTGTAGGTGAAGAGGATGCTGATTATTTATATGTCATTTGAACTAATTGAAGATCTATCCTTTAATTAGCAGAGTCGACACTGGAAAGATGACAACCAGTCAAGACATAATATGCACAGGTGAAAGTAAAAGAAATTTATCATTATTTTGTACTTGTTATTTACAACTCTTTCATGTTCAGTGATGGAGAAGGCAATGGCACCCCACTCCAGTACTCTTGCCTGGAAAATCCTATGGATGGAGG
Organism: Budorcas taxicolor; assembly: GCF_023091745.1. NCBI lineage: Eukaryota > Metazoa > Chordata > Mammalia > Artiodactyla > Bovidae > Budorcas > Budorcas taxicolor. Next base: position 60,322,580 of record NC_068921.1, on the reverse strand, counting down.
AGCCTGGTAGGCTGCAGTCCATAGGGTCGCTAAGAGTCGGACACGACTGAGCAACTTCCCTTTCACTTTTCACTTTCATGCATTGGAGAAGGAAATGGCAACCCACTCCAGTGTTCTTGCCTGGAGAATCCCAGGGATGGGGGAGCCTAATGGACTGCTGTCTATGGGGTCACACAGAGTCTGACAAGGCTGAAGCAACTTAGCAGCAGCAGCAGCATGTTCAGTGAGGTTTTCAGGTTATTGTTTTTGACCGCTAAGTCATGTCTGACTCATTTGCGACCCTATGGACTACAACCTGCCAGGCACCTCAGTCCATGGGATTTCCCATGCAAGAATATTGCAGTGGGTTACCATTTCCCTCATGAGGGTTTCCAGATACTCTTCCACAATGACAAGAGCTATCACATTCTGGGCCACCAGTTACAAACACTTAGAGGAGATCTAGAGTATGGAAGGGATTCAAGTGTTTCCTGCTTTCAATAGTGTCTTTTTTCTAGGTTTTCCTGCATGCATACAAACTCCTCACAATGTAGTGTTGTGCTGCTTTTAGCTAATTGCTTCATCTAACAGGGATAAGAGAGCATTTTTCTATAGTTTTAAAAATTTAATTCAACATTTTAAAGTAATTATGGGATAACTGCCTAATGGCTAAGTGAAGTGTTCAAATTGCAATCTTTGTTCTTCCTGTTTCAAAATCTTCAAAAACAGATGAGCACTTTATACTGTATACAGCGCTTGTATATAATACTTGTATACTGTATACTGTATACAGGGCTTGAGCTATAATGCTATATACTTGTAACCTTTATAATATAAAAGTATTCACAAAAATCTTCAAAAACAGTTACACAGACATAAACATATATCACTAGTTTATCACACTATAGTAGAATTAATCTAGTTAAAGGGTTAAAACTATGTATCAAATATCTACCAATATGACAAAGCAATAAATAGAGTAGAAAAATTCAATTAAAAAGAATCTAAAGTACTTTTTAAAAACCTACAATGTTTGCTATAATGTCCACATCTCACTTACTTAGCTTTAAAATCCTTTAGATTGCATTACCTGAAAAAAAATAGTAATTTTCATAACAATTATTCATAAAGAAATGCTTATCCATATCTAAAGATTTTCAAAGTTTTTACTTCAAACATATTTATTAATATTTTTACCAATAAAGTTTTATAATTTTTTGAAAACCTCAATTATACTTTTGACTGTTTAAAATTTACATCTATTATTTACATCTATATATTGATTATTATGGAAATACTTTGACCTCAAAAAGCTGACTTTCATCAAAAGGAATAAAAATAAACTAATATTCTTTGAATTCTAGGTCACTTTGGAAAACAAAACAAAACAAAAATCCATGATTTCAAACACTAAGTCAAAATACAGAAGAGCCATTCCATAGTATTTTTTGCCTGCTGTGCTGTAGTCAAACTTACTGTTAATATTGGATCTAAAAGATTCATTTCCAATTACCTCTCACCAATTTTCTTTTATTGAAGGCCTCCATTGACTGACATATTAAATTATGCATAATCAACTGAAAAGGATCAGTTCAAATTTTGGCACTCAGTCACCATCTGTTCTTTGTATGTTGACATAACTTGCATCATTTTCATGTTTGCTTTATAAATGGTGTGACAGTCAGGCTTTTCATAATGTTTGTTGTTCCATTAAAACTGATTATAGTGATGATCATATTCTGAGAATATAAGGATCCATTCAGAAAACTGTAGAATTTTGAAAATAAAAACCTTCAATGAGTGGTGACTTAATTCTTAACATTTTTCATGGCAATCATTCCAGGTATATGTTTATCCAGGGTATTCATTCAATAACATGCTGCTGCTGCTGCCAAGTCACTTCAGTCATGTCCAACTCTGTACGACCCCATAGACGGCAGCCCACCAGGCTCCTCTGTCCCTGGGATTCTCCAGGCAAGAATACTGGAGCGGGTTGCCATTTCTCTCTCCAATGCATGAAAGTGAAAAGTGAAAGGGAAGTTGCTCAGTTGTGTCCCACTCTTAGCGACCCCATGGACTGCAGTCTACCAGGCTCCTCCATCCATGCGATTCTCCAGGCAAGAATACTGGAGTGGGGTGCCATTGCCTTCTCCGTCAATAACATGAGATACTGGAAACTAATTTGTATTGCAATACAGCTTCCTTCAGAAAAAAATCATCATCAGTGGGATCTTCACTGATGTAAATGTGCATAGCTTCAAAATTTAAAACAACAACAAAAAAATAAAAACAAACCTTCAAATAAACCATTTCTTAACAATTATTCTTATTTATTCGCTAAGCCATGTCTGACACTTTTGCAACCCCATGGACAATAGCCCCCAGACTCCTCTCTCCATAAGATTTCTCAAGCAGGAATACTGGAGTGGGTTGCCATTTTCCTCTCCAGGGGATCTTTCCAACCCCGGTTTTGAACCCGTGTCTCCTGCATTGGCAGATGTAGTCTTCACCCACTGAGCCACCAGGAAGCCCTAATAATTATTACCATATTTTAATCCTGGGGGAAAAAGAGAACATTTCACATGCACACACACACACATTTACAAGTGGAAAATACACTGAGTAATAAAATCAAACATAGTAACTAGCAAATATAGTGCATTAAAAATTATCTTCAAGGTTAGTGGACAAGTATTAGGATACATACACTGGAATAGTAAGTAAATAATTTTTATTGTCTTCATGTACCCTGAGATATTAATAAAAATATTAATCAGTCATGTCTGACTCTGCAGCCCATGGACTGTAGCTGCCAGGCTCCTCTATCCACGAATTCTCCAGGCAAGAATACTGGAGTGGGTAGCTATTTCCTCTCCAGGGGATTTTCCTGACCCAAGTATTGAATGTGTGTCTCTTGCATTGCAGGCAGATTCTTTACCACCTGAGATACTAAGGAAGCCTGAGATATCGACAGTATGAACCTACCTCTTGGGCATGCAATTTTTATTCTAATCTAAGTTACATTCCAAATACATTCTGCAAATTTTATGCTAATTTAATTACTATAATCTTTGCCTAAAATAAATATCAGTTCTATAAGATGGAGTGATATTCTGTGAATCATTTTTTTTTGTTTGTTTACCCATCACCTATATTAACTGAACTGAACTGAATTGAACTCATACCAAATAAATTTAAAACTTGCTGATTCTTTATAAACCATCAAACTCTCCATAAAACAGGACTTTCCATATATCCAAAGATAGCTTCTAGAGAAATTATTTTCTATTACTAATAGCTCAGAGTTTTCTCTCTTAACACTTGCTTGATTGATATAGGTAAAATATGAACAAAGATTTCTATTAACCAAAAGAAAAACAGGCTACTTCTGTTAAAATGCTCCCAGAGGAAAGGCAAAAAAAAGCACAAGTCACAAGAAAGAAAAATGAGCTCATTTTCTTGGCAAGCAAATGACTATTTGGAACCAAGGATTAAATGAAGTAAAATCTCAGTTACACCTCCCCGTCTTTTCCTGAAAGTAAACAGACACTGAACTATTATTCTTAAGCTGTTACAAAATCAAAGGTTATAAAAGTTTCACTTCTTAACCTTGATGTTTTGAATATAGACATTTCCTACTGATAGCAACTTTGGAAAGAAAAGAAAAAGTTCTGGATTTCAAGTTTATACTACAGGATTATGTGATTCAAAATAAAGAGGAAGACAGAAAACTAGCTTCTCAGAGCCAAGTATTTTACTCTGATATTGTTTCTTGTGATCCTTTTAAGAGCACTGTATTTTCTCTCTCTCTCTCTCTCTTTTGTTTGGAAAAGAGATTGCAGGGTCTGGTTTTTAATTTCTTTTTTTTTTAATTAGCCATTACCTTTGTAAATTCAGACCATCTCTAGCTCCCCATCTGCAGTGATTTTGGGGCTCCTGAAAATAAAGTCTCTCACTGTTTCCCCATCTATTTGCCATGAAGTGATGGGAACAGATGCCATGATCTTAGTTTTCTAATGTTGAGTTTTAAGCCAACATTTTCACTCTCCTCTTTCATTTTCATCAAGAGGCTGTTTAGTTCTTCTTTGCTTTCTGCCATAAGGGTGGTGTCATCTGCATATCTGAGGTTATTGATATTTCTCCTGGCAATCTTGATTCCAGTTTGTGCTTCATCTAGCCCAGCATTTCTCATGATGTACTCTGCATATAAGTTAAATGAGCAGGGTGACAAGATACAGCCTTGCCGTACTCCTTTTCCTATTTGGAACCAGTCTATTGTTCCATGTCCTTTTCTAACTGTTGCTTCTTGACCTCCACACAAATTTCTCAGGAGGCAGGTCAACTGGTCTGGTATACCCATCTCTTTAAGAATTTTTCAGTTTGTTGTGATCCACACAGTCAAAGGCTTTTGCATAGTCAATAAAGCAGAAGTAGATGTTTTTCTGGAACTGTCTTCTTTTTCAATGATCCAGTGGATGTTGGCAATTTGATCTCTGGTTGATCTCTTGTTATAATTGACTTATAAGTGGGCAAAATTTGCATCTCTTTTCCCATCATGTTTAGTTTTACCACTGCAAGTATAATACCAGGTTTCAATCTTTTCTTCACAAATCTAAAATTTAATAAGACTGAAATTGCTAGTTGGTGACAAAAGTGATTTAAAAAAGTTGGTGATAAAAACTTTATGAGCTGTTATAAGTTGCCTTCCCCTCCACTGTATCAGCCTTTCATCTCACTGCAAAATATCCATGTCACAGCCCCCACAGTAACATTCAGATATGTACTATGCAAACATTCAAATGGTGGCTTGTCTTCACCAAATACATCCACTCTGTTTTTTTTTTTTTTTTTTCTGTAAAAGTTTGATGTTTATTCAGGATACTGCCTTTGATCTACATTTTTCTTTTCTTATACAGAGTGATTTAATCCAGATACATTTTTTTCCTAACAACCATCTATAGAATATCATATCTGTACTCCAGCAACGGATATTCTTATAGAACATAGAAGACTACCTCTCCACCTAGTTATTTTGACATCAATATTAATAATAATGAATTACATACACTATTTGAATAAAATATGTGTTGGGGTATATGACAGCTTCAAAACATTATCCATTCAATAAAGCAGCTATTAGAATTTACCTTTGACAGAGGCCCAAGGTTTACATGGGCCTGGGCCTAGTACTGTTCTAAATACTACCTTTCTTGTAGTATATCATTGACTCTCACAACCATCTAATTAGTAGGTAATATTATTGTCCCATTTTATATTAGTTGGAGCTTTGGCACAGAGAAATCCAGAAACTTGCCCAAAATGACAGTGGAAGATTTTTGACTTTTTAAAAATCACTCTAAAGCTATTTTGCTACAAATTTTGCACTTTACATTTACATTATACTGATTGATAAGACTCCTCAATTATATATAATAAAAAATATACACTCATGTTTTTCTCACCTCCATCTAGTTATTATCCTATACTTTTGATTAACAACACAGTGAAAAGAATCCTAATGTTAAACATGGCCTTGTGACTCTGAGCATACTCTCAAAAAGACTATATATCTTTCTGTTAAAACACCTTAGGCTTTTCTCCTAAGGAATCAAAATTATTGAAGAGAAAAATTGTCAAGTCTGCTTTGCATGTTCGGTTCAGTTCAGTTGCTCAGTCATGTCTGACTCTTTGCGACCCCATGAATCGCAGCACGCCAGGCCTCCCTGTCCATCATCAACTCCCAGAGTTCACTCAGACTCACGTCCATCGAGTCAGTGATGCCATCCAGCCATCTCATCTTCTGTCATCCCCTTGCCTCCTGCCCCCAATCCCTCCCAGCATCAGAGTCTTTTCCAATGAGTCAACTCTTCGCGTGAGGTGGCCGAAGTACTGGAGTTTCAGCTTTAGCATCATTCCTTCCAAAGTAATCCCAGGGTTGATCTCCTTCAGAATGGACTGGTTGGATCTCCTCGCAGTCCAAGGGACTATCAAGAGTCTTCTCCAACACCACAGTTCAAAAGCATCAATTCTTCGGCGCTCAGCCTTCTTCACAGTCCAACTCTCACATCCATACATGGCTACTGGAAAAACCATAGCCTTGACTAGATGGACCTTTGTTGGCAAAGTAATGTCTCTGCTTTTGAATATACTGTCTAGGTTGGTCATAACTTTTCTTCCAAGGAGTAAGCGTCTTTTAATTTCATGGCTGCAGTCACCATCTGCAGTGATTTTGGAGCCCAAAAAATAAAGTCTGACACTGTTTCCACTGTTTCCCCATCTATTTCCCATGAAGTGATGGATTAGAGATATACATTATCCTGCATACTTAAAGAAATCAACTAAAAATTAATAAATTGAAAAATTCTGTATTTTTTTTGTTATAAAGCAGGTAAATCACTTTATATGCCAGAATCAAAATGCTAGATTAATCTCCATACCAAACTCAGCCTCAAAAGAATACATTTTAAAGCCAATGTCATTAGAAATAGAACTCCAAGTTGCTTATCCCCTAAACTCCTCATAAATTCTCTAACTTTTGAAATTTGTAATCACCACATAAAAACATAAAACATGAAGAAGATTTAGTGGAGTAATACAGAATCCACATCTTCTACAACAGAATAATTACAAAGTCTTGAATGAAAACAAAAGTTACTCAACATAAAGAAAATATGAGAGAAGAAAAAACTGGCTCATTCTGGAAAGACAGTCAATACAAGATAGTCACAATGTGACCTGATGTCAAAATTATTGAATTTGGACTTTAAACCAGTTTTTAAAATCAAGCCCACTGAGGTAAATGGAAGAACAAATAGAAAATCTAAGATACAAAAGAAGAAATAGAAAATAATACATATATTTGATATTAAATATATCACTTAAATGATAGCACAAAGATTAAAAAGATGAAAAATCTAGAAGAAAATCACACATTAAATATCAGAAGGCTTCATAGCAGAAGGTAGATGACAGATGAAACTGTCATCTTGAAGTAAATAAAAAGAAATCATTCAATATGATTTAACAAAAAGATTGGAAAAATGGACTAAAGACTAAGAGATATTTTACAATAGCAAAAGTCTGATATATACAGAGTTGGAAAATCAGAGAGAGTTAAAGGAAAACAAGAATAAAGAAAAGTATAAAAGGAAATAATAGCTTGACATCTCCCGATGTAGTATAAGACATAATTTTATAGATATATGAATTTCAGTTGATTTCAAACAGAAAAAATACAAAATAAACCATGACTAGGAACATTATAAGCAGACTGCTAAAAGAAAAAATAATTAATTTATCTTGAAATTAATTAGATAAGTCACTTTTAATCAGAACAATGATTTTTATTACCACAAATTTCTCATCAGAAACTTTGGCAGCCAGAAAACTTGAAACACATTAAAGTCCTAAAGGTTAATACCCACTTGTAACCTCAAATGCTATATTCAGTAGAAAAAATCTTAAAAATACAAGATAAAGACTTTTCAGCCAAAACAAACAAGCAAACAAAAACCCTAAGATAATCTGTCACTAGTAGACCTATACTACCAAATACAATGAACAATGTTTAATCAAGCTAAATGATACAGATGAACATTTAGAGTTTAAGGAAATATTGAAGTGTCAACACGTGGTAAATGTTTAGCTAAAAACTATTTTGTCTTACATTTAGTTTGATTTCAATATATGTATGATTATTTAAAAGCAAAAATAACATTTTATAGGTTTATAATAGAAAAATTCAGAATGATAATTGTAGCATAAAGGTAGCTGGGTTAATGGTTTTAAAAGGATTGCAGGTTTTCTGCATTTTACATAAAGTAGTATACAAATAACTATAAACAAACTGGAGAACATTAAGAATGTATATTGTGCTTTTCTTAAGCAACCATTAAAATAAATAATACAAAGTCATATAGTTAAATATCCATAGATACATTTAATTTGTAAGATTATTTAAAGACTAGTAGGGGCCACCTAGGGAAAGTATATGTTAAGAATTTTTTTTCTCTTCTTAGCATTATGTATGTTCACTGGTATAATGATTCCTTTGACCTAATTATAAAAAAAAAAAAAAAAAATCTACCACCATGTTGAAGAGTGAAAGCAAGCAGAAACCAACATGACATTATAACTGCATGATTTCATCATCATCCTCTGATCTTGACAGAGCATTGAATACAGACTCTTTCTTTCTTCTGTTATCCCCAACATCATTGCTCCTCACTCTCCTCCTACCTCCCACACACAAATCACTACCTTGAAAGACTTCGTATTATGGGTGTGCCATGGAGAATGAGTAATAGATTATTTCAAGTAATAGAAAATATTATATATTTGCACAGCTGAACTTTTCAATAGCCCATGCAATTTTTATTTTCTAGATGTTTAGAATTATGGGATAGCCAAATATATATCTTATTGTATTTACAATTACATCATTAGTGATTTTTCTCTTATTTGATCCCCATGAATTTTTCATACAGATTCAAAGGGTATTTGGAATGAGGACTAAAAACTAAAAGCAAACAAATGGCACAACAGTGAGGACATCACAAAGAACTGAAAATCAGGAAAACAAATCATGCATTTGCTTTGTAATCTTAATTACCCTCACGTCTTAATATGGTTTCCACAACTGTAAAATGAAAGGACTGAATTAGGTGGCAATAAAAGTATTTTATATCTGAAATTTCTTTATTATGATAATAGACACATTTCTGGGGCATAGGCCAAGTGTTTCACGTACATTACTTGATTTAATCTTCAATACAAACTGCAAAGGAGATAGCATTATCCCTATATTAAAAAGCATAAAATTGAATTTCAGAGTGTCATCTCTCCAAATAGAATCCAGAAAGCTAAACAAAATTATGCTTTGAAGCTATGAGCCTTGTTTTAAGAATTTCTGAATGGCTGGGGTATGCAATGCTGAGTCAAAATGATAATCTGTTAAAGTAGAATGAGTTAAAAATCCATTTGGTGACCTAGTTGATGTTTGTTAAATATTTAACATGAGAATATCATTGTTCTTTATGAGGCTAAACAAAGATTTTTAAAAGGTCTATATCAAATTACCTCCATCTTTCAATATTAAATTTACATTTTTAAATTTTGTTGCTTAAAAACATGCTAGACATCTACAAGAATGTGTTAAGATCATGTCTAAGTACTCATTAATAACATAAATCTATAAAGTAACAAAAAATAGGATCTTCCCTGTAACTCAGATGGTAAAGAATCTTCCTGCAATGCAGGAGACCTGGGTTCGAGCCCTTGGTCAGGAAGATCCTCTGCAGAAGGGAATGGCAACCCTCTCCAGTATTCTTGCCTGGGGAATTTCAAGGACAGAGGAGCCTGGTGGGCTAGAGTTCATGGGGTTGCAAAGAGTAGGACATGACTGAGTGACTAACACTGCTACTGCTATCTATATCAATCTATAAAGTAACAAATGAATTGAACAAATGACTGCAAAATAGGTAGAGAGTACTTCACTATCCTTTTAAACAAAACTCACTTCCTTGCATTGGCCCTGGAATTTGAACCATAAGTATAATCTTTGGTGGTAATCTTGCTCCTAAAACTCAAACAAGACATTTTATTAATACTTTTTGTAGATACCATTTCTCATATGTATAAAAAGGAAATTCCATTATGTTAGCCTGACATTATACACATGAATTAGACATTATGGCCACAGAGTAGATTGGGAGCAAAAATGACTAAGACGTTTGACTTATTTTGAGAAAATATTTCATTTTGAAAAAGTTGAAAAAATTCATTGCTAAAAAGCTAAAGAATATTTTTCAAGGCCTTATGTGTTCTGAAGAAGTTGATGAACATCTTCAACAGAGATGCTGAAGTACACCAATATTTTCTCAAGATAATTGATCCTTGAACCTTGTTTTGAAATGCAACTTCTAGAATTTTTTCATGAGTTATACTTTAGAAATGATGCTTGTGATTCTTTTTCCTTAGCTAATTAAAACACATATGGAACAGAAAAATTCCATTTCAAATTACCTAGCAAATCTGCATGAGATGGATGTACATTTTTTCTTAAATTTACATAATATATGGAACTGCGATCTGCTGCTGCTGCTGCTGCTGCTAAGTCAGTCGTGTCTGACTCTGTGCGACCCCATAGACGGCAGCCCACTAGGCTCCTCTGTCCCTGGGATTCTCCAGGCAAGAATACTGGAGTGGCTTGCCATTTCCTTCTCAGTGCATGATAGTGAAAAGTGAAAGTGAAGTCACTCAGTAGTGTCCGACTCTTAGTGACCCCATGGACTGAAGCCTACCAGGCTCCTCCATCCCTGGGATTCTCCAGGCAAGAGTACCAGAGTGGGGTGCCATTTCCTTCTCCTTCTTCTCCAGAAGTCTCTCTGATTCTATTGTTTTCCTCTATTTCTTTACATCGATCACTGAGGAAGTCTTTCTTATCTCTCCTTGCTATTCTTTGGAACTCTGCATTCAAATGGGTATATCTTTCATTTTCTCCTTTGCTTTTCACTTCTTTTCACAGCTATTTGTAAGGCTTCCTCAGACAGCCATTTTGCTTTTTTTAATTTCTCTTTTAGGCTCAGGAGCAGCCCAGGAGCTGTGGTGCAGGAACAGTGGAGAGGAGATACCCCACATCCAAGGTAAGAGAACACTAAGTAAGATGGTAAGCACTAAGAGAGGGCATCAGAGGGCAGACAGACTGAAACCACAGTCACAGACAACTAGCCAATCTGATCACATGCACCACAGCCTTGTCTAACTTAATGAAACTAAGCCATGCTGTGTGGAGACACCTAAGATGGACAGGTCATGGTGGAGAGGTCTGACAGAATGTGGTCCACTGTGGAAGGGAATGGCAAACTACTTCAATATTATTGCCTTGAGAACCCCATGAACAGTATGAAAAGATACAATTTAACAAGCTTTTAAAGATAACTTATGACTATCTGAGAAGGAAATATTGGAATACTTAGTAACAGTGGGATGATAGGTTTTGTTTTGTTTTTTGAGAATTTCTTAATATTTTGATGGAAAAAAACATAATGAAAATGGAAAAAAAGTTTACTACTGGTACTCAAAAGATTAATGCCTTATATTTTATCTGGAGTATGAAGTCAAGTGGGCCTTAGGAAGTAATACTATGAACAAAGGTAGTGGAGGTGATTAAATTCCAGCTGAGGTATTTCAAATCCTAAAGATGATGCTGTTATGTTAAAGTGCTGCATTTCATATGCCAGCAAATTTGGAAAACTCAGCAGAGGTCACAGGACTGGAAAAAATCATATTTTATTCCAATCCCGAAGAAAGGCAATATCAAAGACCATTCAAATTGCACTCAATTGTACACATTTCACAGGTTAGCAAAGTAATGCTCAAAATTCTCCAAGCCAGCTTTCAATAGTACATAAACTGTGAACTTCCATATGTTCAAGCTGGATTTAGAAAAGGCAGAGGAACCAGAGATCAAATTTCCAACACTCATTGGCTCATTGAAGAAACAAGAGAATTCAAAAAAAAATCATCTACTTCTGCTTTATTGACATGGTAAATTCTTTGACTGCATGGATCACAACTGTGGAAAATGCTTAAAGTGATGGGAATACCAGACCACCTTACCTGCCTCATGAGAAACCTATATGCAGGTTAAGAAGCAACAATCAGAACCGGATATGGAACAATGGACTGGTTCCAAATTGGAAAAGGAATATGTTAAGGCTGTATATTGTCACCCTGCTATTTAACTTATATGCAGAGTACATCATGGGAAATGCTAGGCTGGATGGCTCACAAGCTGGAATCAAGATTGCCCGGAGAAATGTCAACAACCTGAGATATGCAGATGATACCACCATTATGGCAGAAAGCTAAGAGGAAGTAAAGAGTAAAGAAAGTGAAAGAGGAGAATGAAAAAGCTAGTTTAAAACTCAACATTCAAAAACAAGATCATGGCATCTGGTCGCATCACTTCATGGTAAATAGATGGGAAAAAGTAGAAACAGTGACAGATTTTATTTTCTTCAGCTCCAAAATCACTGTGGATGGTGACTGTGGCCACAAAATTAAAAGATTCTTTCCTCTTGGAAGAAAAGTTATGACAAATCTAGATTGCGTATTAAAAAGCAGAGACATCACTTTGCTGACAAATTCAGTCTAGTCAAAGCTATGGTTTTTCCAATAGTCATGTATGGATGTGAGAGTTGGACCATAAGGAAGGCTGAATGCCAAAGAATTGATGTTTTTGAACTGTGGTGCCAGAGAAGATTCTTGAGAATTCCTTGGACAGCAAAATATCAAACCAGTCAATCCTAAAGCAAGTCAACCCTGAATATTCACTGGAAGGACTGATGATGAAATTGAAGCTTGAAAACTTTGGCCACCTGATGCAAAGACTCAGTGTTTTGGGAAAGGCCTTGATGCTGAGAAAGATTGAGGATGATAGGAAAAGGGGATGACAGGATTAGATGGTGGAATGGCATCATTGCCTCTATGGATGTGGGTTTAAGCAAACTCTTGGAGATAGTAAAGGACAGGAAGCCTGGTATGCTGCAGTTCATGGGGTTGCAAAGATTTGGACATGACTTAGCAATTGTACAAAAAATTTATTCCTGAGTCACGGATCATGTGTCATGTTTTTTTTCAATTTCAAAAATTTAGCTCATAATTTTTGAATCTGGAGTCAGCTTGATTAATTAATGCAACTTCCTTCTCCTCAAGTATAGTAGGTTAGTAATAATTGGATCTGCACAGAATTCAGTACTTTATATAAATGAATGTAAATTTATTCCCTAGGAGATCAAAATTTTTTCTCTCATTGCAGATATTTATGGGGAAAATAGGTAACAGCCATAGTCCAAATGGAGTCAGAATTTAAATATAATTTAAATTAATAAACCAATATTTATATCTTGTGCAAATATTTCTCATTATGCCCTAATGTGTACACAGTATGTAAATACACAGGCAATAATTTGTTAATGCCTTTTATGAGATGGAACTTCTGTAAGTTGTTTTAAAAGGAGAACATAGGTCATATTTTGATGACATGACTTCATTATACTTTAATTAGTGTTGCATAAATCATGCAAGGTTTATAAAACAAGTCAATTTAAACTTGGAAGACAAATTTTTATACTGTGCTATAACATTACTTACTATGAAGTTTAATTAAAACTTAAAACTTCGCAAGCAATGTATCTGTTTAAATACCAGTTTTATGCTGTATATAAGCCCTCACAAAAAGAAAGTGTTTTGCTGCTGCTTTGCTTTCTTATTCTATTCTTTTAGTGGCAAAAAATAAAGAGCTTTCTAAATAGTATATTATCAAAGACTTACTCCACTATGTGCTCTTCGCTTGGTGATAGAATAACAGTCAGTTCAGTTCAGTTCAGTTCAGTTCAGTTGCTCAGAATAACAATAGACACACATTAATAGATATTTCTCCAATTAGAAGTTACATATTTTTCAGGTTGTAAACTTCTAGCCAACTATAGTTTTCCCCTACCAATCTAGTGTAAGGCGATCAAGGAGAGAGAGCTCATAAAACTTACGGAAATGTTTGTGAAGATGCTTTTAAGATATAATCGCAGTGCAGTACCAGAAAGCTAAAGAAACAGTGTGATCCAGTTATAGGATTAGAAAATAGTTTGTCCACTCTGCTACCTGATAATTATGGAAAAGCTGTGGAGTGAGGAGTCCTTATAGAAAGTAGAGAAAAGGAAACAGGAATGAGTTAAGCAACTTGAGTAATGCTATGTGGGGAGGAATGAAATCATGGCAGTTCTTATGTTGGAAAATGCAAGAGTTTTAAACAATCAGAGTAATAATATTAGGGACAAGAATAAAATCTGGCATCTACACTAGATCTGGTAGGTATTTGGCATACTTAAGCAGAGGTCTGTGAAATAAAATGTGCAACAGCTGGTCACATATTTTTAACAACAACAATAAATAAATAAATAAAATGCAAAGCTTTCAGAGGCCCCTGTGTGAAAGAGCAAACTAAAGTTTCCAGGGAAAATTCACATGTTAAGAATTTCTGATAGATTGTTATTATGAAATATTCTTGAGGCCAATATTCTTATCTGATAACTGAAAGAAATTATTTTTTGAGGCAAATGTGTACATTTTGCTTTACATATAGCTTTCATGTTGGCACTCACTTGTCCAAATATTTTCAAAGATTGGTACTTCCTGAAAAATAAAGTATAGTTTCTTTAACGTGTGTTTGAACCTGATACCAGTTCACCAATTTCATATTTTTTAAAAGTATTTACAGTTTCTCCTTTGTGAGTCCTGAATACCAAGCTGAACCTACTAGATACAGTATAACCAATATTCCTTACACATTTCCTGTAGACCATGCAGAATACTCTCCTCTTTACTTGTTTTCTATTAGTTCATCCTTCAGATCCTGTAACACTGAAAAGTCTTCCCTGATTCTTCCCAACTTCAGTGGGCTCTTCTTGAAAATGCAACGGTGCTTGTGCAGGCCAGAGAAACTTACGAGCTTTAAAATCTGCCCTGTTTTAATGGCTACATTTTGTGCATCTTTTTCTGACAAAATAATAATACTGTGGTTTATCTAGTATACTGTTGTCAGTTATAAAATTTAACTAGAAGATTATAGACCACTCTATTCCCTCCAAACTTCTGCCCATACCATCAAGGTGCCAGTATAATAATAATGGATTACAGCTGAGTTTCAAGACAGCCTTCTTCTAAGGAAAAGTATTTATGAGAAGTCCAAAGTCAAGAGCAGACACAGAAACATTAAACACAGCTAACTCCTATCCAGATTAACATAAATCTTCACACCAAAGGCATATTTACATTGATTCCTGGTGCTCAATACAACATGACTAGTTTTCAACAACAATTATAAGTCACAAAAAGCAAAAAAATAAATAAAAATAAAACCTCATTCAGTTTGTAAAAACAAAGCAATTTTCAGAAATAGACATGATGAAGATATATGAATTATTAGAGAAGTTTAAACAGCTATGATTACTATATTCAGGGCTCTGTGGGAAAAGGAGACAGTGTACAAGAGTAGTTAAGTAATACAAAGCAAGTATATACAAAATAAAAATGAATCCGTGACCCCTTGTAATTCTCCTCTCCAGGGGATCTTCCTGACCCAGGGATGGTACCTGGGTCTCCTGCATTGTGGGCAGATTCTGTACCATCTGAGCCACCAGAGAAGTCCAAGTAATGTGAGGGAAAAGATTAAAAGTTATCAAAAGATTTTTTTAAAAATTTCAAAATAAAAACTCAGTTACAAAAAAGAATGCTTTCCATAAGCTCAGCAGTAGGCTTGATACAACCGAGGGAAGAATTAGTGAATATGAAGAAACTTGAATAACTTTATGCATTAGTTTATTTTATATAACATACCAAATGTATTGGTTTAATATAATTTTGTAATATTCTCTAACAGTTTTGATGCCCATATGGTATAAATTGATATATTCTTCTCTATTCTAATAAGTGTTCTAATGACGTTTTCTCTGTTTTCCCTCTTCATGACAAGTCTATTAATCTTTTCAAAATAGCAACATTGAAATTTGGCTTTCTCTATTGCCCATGCCCTCTGTATCATTAGATTATTCTGTTATCTTTATTTTACTTCTCTTTAATGTACTTAGGTTTCATTTGCTTTTCATTTTCTCACTTGTAATGATGGAAGCCTAAATCATTGAATTTTAGTCGGTCTTCTTTAATATGTTCGTTGAAGGCTACACATTTTTATTTTCCTGAACACTGATTTAGCTATATCTCACAATATTTGATATATCATATCTTGCTTACCCCTCAGTTAAAATATTTTCTTGTTTCTAGTATACTCTTGTCTTAAACCCTGGGTTATTTGTATACGCGTGTGTTATTTGCTCTGTCACCTCTGACTCTTGGCAACCCCATGGACTATAGCCTGCCAGGCTTCTCTGTTCATGGGACTCTCCTGACAAGAATACTGGTGTGGGTTGCATTTCCTTTTCCAGGGGATCTTCCCAACCCAGGGACTAAACTGGAATCTATTGAATTGCAGGTGGATTCTTTACCATCTGTGCTACTAGGGAAGCTGGGTTATTTAGACATGTGTCAATTAATTTTCAAAATTTTAGTATTCTAGTTTTATTTTTATTATTCAATATTACTGTTACTGTGGTCAGAGAATGTGCTCAAAAATGTTAACCTTTTTGAAACTGTTTGGGATTTGATGTCCCAGGTAGCATTAGTGGTAAAGAACCTGCTTGCCAATGCAGGAGACATAAAAGATACAACTTTAATCCCTGGGTCAATTTGATAACTTATCAGGGCATATGAACTGTTGATTGATATTCATATACTTGTTTGGTTATTGAAAGAGAGATGTGTTAGAGTCATCTACTATGTTTCATAACTTGTTTATCCTTTTAAATTGGTTACCATCACTTCACATGTATTTAAGCAGTCATGCTAATTGCATAAAAATTAGAAGAGTTGTATTTTTCATTCTCATTATCCATTTCATGTTTCCTTTGCACAGATTCAACATTTCCTCTGGATGAAGTTCTTTACTAAGGTATGACAGTGAACTTTGTCCTGAAATATCTGAAACACCACATCTGTTTTCCATTGTGTTGTTCACACTATCACTATGACAACTATCTCAAAGGTCAGTGCACACATACAACTTTTGGACAACATTAAATTGCAGCATCCCTTTTTCCTTTATAATCATGATAGAGTTCTCAAAATTATCTTTTTAAAATTTTATTTTCTGGGGTTTAAAAAGCTCCAATATGACCAAGTGGTGGTCTGAAACGTCCAGTTTATTGGGATGGTTGTTAAGACCCCCTAGTAAAGAGATTTATCATTTAGAAATTAAAATTCTAATTTTAATAGAATTTAAAATTAAATTAGCAGAGACTAACAATGAAGAGGATGAAAATAAAGATTTTGCAAGTTTGTAGTTATACATTCCCACTTTTACTCTATAATTTGTGGACCCATATATTCTAGAAATACATGAAAGCACTAAATGAGGCTTCTCATATCAAAGTATACACCAAATTGTATGATCTAGCGCCTCGAAAGTTGTAAGATTGAATTCCCAGCTGGATCTCTGAGTCTTCTGGAGACCATTCCATTCATCTGAAGGCCTGTTGCTACTTTTCCAGGAGAAACATGATAAAGTCAAATAAGCCTTTGAGATCATCCCATTGTCTGGTGTGCTTTTCTGTAAAATGAGTTTGTTGTTCAGAAACAAGATTATAAGGCATGTGAAGATATTTTGGAATTTCATGAGAGCTACTACTGACAAAGATATAGTGGGCAGAGCTAGTACATCCATCTCCAGGATCAGTGTTTATTTCAGGGAAGATAAATTGTCATATACATCAGTATGGACACAACCCAACATAACTGATTGTCCACTGTTTTTATATGGATGGTGTTTCAGGCATAGAACCTCAGTGTCAGGGACTTGGCCACCCTGATTTGCACTACAATATACAGCCCATCACTGTCTAGTGTCAATATAATATGTAGAATTACCTTTAAACCGGGCTCAATGTTTGCTATTCAATAATCTGAAATGGTCAATAAATAACCCACAGGCCATTAATGTGAGTAAAGGCAAATGTGGTGGTTCATCCAAGAGGATTTTCCCTGTAGCTCAGATGGTAAAGAATCTGCCTGCAACGCAGGAGCCCTGGGTTCAATCCCTGGGTCAGGAAGATTCTCTGGAGAAGGAGTGGCAATCCACTCCAGTATTCTTGCCTGGAGAGTCCCATGGACAGAGGAGCCTGGCGGGCTACAGTTCATGGGGTTGCAAACAGTTGGACATGACTGAATGACTAACACTGCTACTGCTATCCAAGAGGAGGTATACAGGGAAATGAGTCACCAGCTCAAACAGTTATTTATGCTTTTATGCTCATACAGTTATTCAGAGCCTGTTGAAGCTGATCTTCACTTTCCCATCTTTCACTTGATGAATACTGCTGCCCCAGAAAAATTGGGAAGAGGTAAATCAGATAACACTCAATTTACGACAGATATTTTAGTAGTTACAGTCATTGATACTTGTCCCAAGTTCAAGATATTCAAACTGTTAGGTCTCAGTAGCGATCCAGGATCTATTTCCATGAAAAATGCTATCTGAAGTATGCATGGATTTGTTCTAAAACCCTATGTGCATGCCCTGCTCTTCTCCTATTGGTGCTTGACACATTTCCCATATATTATCTTGATCTGTGGGAAGATAATTCAAGCAGTCACAAAGGCAAAGTTGCAGTGCTCCTTGCCCCATGGCAGAGACCAGCTAGAGAAACTTATCTTCTGTTAACTGAAAGCTAGGAAGCTTCTAGCAGTCTGACATCTTATTCAGGAATAGGTGCCAGCAGCACCCCTAAAAGTGCATTACCACATTCCATGGGATCCGAGTATCTTTTTTCTAATTCTGATTAGACAATCAGATTTTTACATTCAAGCAGACCACATAATCAACATTATGTTCACATTTTATCAATAGTTGTCTCCTGTAATTTTGCCAGTAACTCATCTTTATTTATTTCAATTAAACAAAAAACAAAGGACTTTTATTCTAGAAATTGACTTTCAGAATAATCTAGAAGGTTGAAGATGAGTGCTACTTTGACATTTCAGGGTTGATTCAAAAGATAAAATAAAACAAATAATTGAACACAAAAGGTTCACAACCAAGAGGACTGTTACTACTTTTGCTGCTGGCTTCCTGTTCATAGTCACAAGTTCATATTCAGTTAACTGCCACCAAGAGGAACCTGTCTTGATGAGGACACTCACTGATGGCAACAGAAATACACCTCAAGTTCTAGGGTCTGCTTCCGTGAAAGGCAACAATTCTAGTGATAATGCTTTCCAGTACACATATCAGTGCCTTCTAGGCAGGTTTGTAAAAAGTTCCTTTTCTAACAAGTTTTTTTTGGGGGGGTGGGGGGAGATTGTACTTAAGATAATAGTTTCTCTATATATTGAGTCATATGTAGTAATTAAAGCACTATGTTTTTATGAAAAAAAAGTGAGAAGGATAGCTTATTGGAATTTAAAAAATGTGTATAAAAGGGATTCTTTGACTCTACTTATAGAGGTGGGATGTACAGGCATTCTGCTTTCTATTAATATGAAAGTGCTGGGGAGGGACTTACAACTCCGTCTGATCCTGACTGACTTAAGGAAGTAGTCATGTGATGAGCAAAGCCTGAGTTATCATGTCCAATAAACATTCACATATTTCCCAGTGGGTGTTCTAGAAACTGTGTTAAATGAAATTGTTCATGCAGAGCTGCAAAATATTTTTTTGCCTTCTTGAGTTATCAGTTCAGTTCAGTTCAGTTGCTCAGTCATATCTGACTCTTTGTGACTTCATAGACTGCAGCACACCAGGCTTCCCTATCCATCACCAACTCCTGGAGCCTGCTCAAACTCTTGTCCATTGAGTCAATGATACCATCTAACCATCTCATCCTCTATTGTCCCCTTCTCCTCCTGCCATCAATCTTTCCCCAGGGTCTTTTCCAATGAGTCAGTTCTTTGCATCTTTACTTTGCAGTCAAGTTCTCTGCAATGAGTCAGTTCTTTACTTTGGCCAAAGTATTGGAGCTTCAGCTTCTGCATCAGTCCTTCCACTGAATACTCAGGGTTGATTTCCTTTAGGCTTGACTGGCTGGATCTCCTTGCAGTTCAAGGGACTCTCAAAGATCTCTCCAACACCACAGTTCAAAAGCATCAATCCTTTGGTGCTCACCTTTCTTTATAGTCCAACTCTTACATCCATACATGACTACTGCAAAAACCATAGCTTTGACTATATGGACCTTTGTTGGCAACTCTGCAGTCACCATCTGCAGTGATTTTGGAGCCCAAGAAAATAGAAACGTATCTTTACCTAAATGCCTTGCACTAATCTTTTCAAGGGGCTTCTTTGGTGGCTCAGATGGTAAATAATTTGCCTGCAATGAGGGAGAATTGGGTTCAATCCCTGGCTTGGCAAGATCCTCTGGAGGAGGGTATGGCAACCCACTCCAGTATTCTTGCCTGGATAATTCCATGGACAGAGAAGGCTGGCAGGCTACAGTCCATGGAGTTGCAAAGAGTTTGACACAACTGAGTGACTAAGCACGTAGCATAACTTTACAAGGAGCGAATCAGGCAGGACTTAATTTTTCTAGGGCCACGAAGGATGCTGGCCACTCTGTAGAGACTCTTAGTTGTTTTCAATCAGCTGTGGTTAAAGAGAGAGCATACTGTATTGCCCACTTTAGCTCTATTAATTTCCCTATAGTATGGGACTTCTTGCCCAATTGCCTGACCCAATAGGAAAGCTGCATTTGACCACCATTTACGTGTTGGTTACTTGTTAATCAGTGAGAACACAGTAAGATCCTGATGGGTAGGGATTGCATATAAGCAGTGCCTTAAAAAAATATATATATATAGTGGATTTCACTTTAATTTTTGGTTTTCCAATTTTCAATCAAACCAGGGACATCTTGCACTATAGATATACTATGGATTGATTCCTTAACCTCTCATGAGAAATAATTTCATAGAAACACAAAGAAAATATTTCTAGTGTTCTAATAGTAAATAAACTGTTTTTTAAACTACTATAACTTTAGTTTGAAGCTTAGGTATTTCTCAATAAGTGCAGCAAAGACAGAAGTTCTATATGGAAATCAACAACAGTTGGAAAAAAAAAAAAGAAAACAACCTGTAAATCAGGAAAGAACAGTTTTGCTCATTTAGAATTTAAATGTGATGTACTTGTTTCCTCCGTTCTTTTAAATGATTTACATTAATACATGAATGGCTGATGTGCTATTTTTAGCCATAATTTTAGAGAATTGACACTGCAGATCATTGACTTGCATGAAAACTTGCCAAACTGGTGGCACTCATGATAAAGTCTAAGATTTAGTTCACATTATGATAAAAGAATATTCTACATTTTTTAAGCCATATACAAATGAAATTTGAAAGTGCTAATTGCTCACAACTGGATAATTTATTTCCTATAATTTGTTAGATGGCTAATATAAAACAGGTTCTCTAGTATGTTACATATTGTAAAATCTATTAATCTTAATTTATACAAATGTCTTAATTTTAAGTTTTTATTTATAGTGTAAGTTTTCTTTAACTTCCTCCATGATAAAGAAATATACCATTATCACTTTTTTTTGGTATTGTATCTAGATCTAAGTTGTTCATGAAAATATCAAAATCTTGCTTTTGTTATGAGTAAAGCACACATTGTGTCATTACTCCAGTCAACTGATTTACACTAAGTAATTTCTGATTTTTAGAGAATTGTGTAGAGATAAAGTAGAAATTTCAGATACCAATTTTATATTCATAAAGTCAATAAAAATATGACTTCTGAAAATAGGAAAACAAATTATTATTTCTAAATAAAATTTTATACCTATGGCTGATTCACGTTGATGTTTGGCAGAAACTAAAACTATTCTGTAAAGCAATTATCCTTCAATTAAGAAAATAAATAAATTTAAAATTTTTTAAAAAAGAAAGTAAATTTTTTTTAATCTTTCCATTTATTTATTTTTTTTAATTTTTATTTTTACTTTATTTTACTTTACAATACTGTATTGGTTTTGTCATACATTGACATGAATCCACCACGGGTGTACATGTTGTTTTAATGTTCATTTGAACTAATATAAATTCCTATACGTTTTTTGCTTAAAATGCATGTTCAATTTTACACTCTCTCAGTTAAAACTTTGTTCTTGATCACACATTCTTAATATTAAAGTCTTATGTTTAGAGGACTGTTTTGACAGGAGAAGGGTAAGAAAGAAAGAAAAAAATAAGGAGAGAGAAAATGAAAGATAGATAGGAAGTGACTCAGAATTCCATATCCCCATTGACTCTCCTGTGTTACATTCCAGTGTCTGATGTCTAGAAAAAAAGTCTTATAATTACTATGAAATGCATTAGCCTGTTTGAACTAGTTTTTGGCTATTTGCAACCTAAAGAATTAGAATATATGTATAATAAGCACTCAAATAATCATTATATCTGATTTTTGAAATATCAGCAATATGTGAGAGGACTAGGCAAATGTACTTATGATATGTTACTTATATTCAAAGAGTTCCTATGGGTACAACTCCAGAAGGAGAAAGAGAGATGAACCAAAGACAGCATGTATTAGAATACAGAAAAAAAGTTGAAATGTATTAGCACACATAGAAAGCTACTGAAGCCCAGTAGTATTTTCCATATGACCCAGGAAGCAGCAGACTAATTCAGTATAAGAACCAAGGAAGGAAGAAGATGCTGTATTTGTTTCCTGAGCTGACCTTTCCTAAATGTGGCTTTACTCTGAAATGGATTTCATTTTTTCTCCTGGTATAAATGGCAGGTTCTTACTAAATTATCAACTTTATTATTTACTTAGAAGACTGTATTACCTCCAAAATAAAGTATATAAGAAACAAAAAGAAACAGTGACCCTTTCATTGTGTGTGTGCTCAGTCGTACCTGACTCTTTGTGACCCCATGGAGTGTCAGGGTCCTTTACCCATCAGACTCCTCTGTCCATGGGACTTTTCAGGCAGGAATACTGGAGTGGGTTGCCATTTCCTTATCCTGGGTATCTTCACAACCCAGGCATTGAACTTGTATCTCCTGAATTGCAGGCAGATTCTTTCCCTGTGGAGCCATCAGGGAAGCCTTTTTTTTTTTTTTTTTTTTTTAAACCCCCTTCTAGGGCTTCCCTGGTGGCTCAGATGGTAAAGAATCTGCCTATAAAGCAGGAGACCCGGGTTCGATCCCTGGGTTTGGAAGATTCGGCAACCCACTCCAGTATTTTTGCCTGGAGAATCGGATGGAGACAGGAGACTGGATGGCTACAATCCATGGGGCCACAAAGAATCAGACACGACTAAATAACTAATACAGGGTAAGTTAACTCTGCTTCACTGATGCTGAATTTTCTTACAGAATGAAAAAAAAAAAAAGTCTTTCACACCTATCATTTATTTTCCACTTAAACTTTTAGACTAATGCATGAAGTCAGTCTCAATTAGAGATCAGCCATTTTTGTGAGGATATTTTATTGCAGTCGTCCACAACGCCTTACTGATTAGTAGAGCAAGAAAGGAAATGAAACCATAATATAAGGGACTCAGCAGCAGGAGAACATACATTTGATAAAGCATCAATACAAGCTGGAATATATTTACCTTTTCTGGAAAGACTTTCTTGAATTAACATACCTCCAAATAAAGAAATGAATTGGTTAAGAAAAAGTTTAAAATGATTCAGTCATTAATTTCTACTATAGGATCTAAGATAATTTTATATTAATTGACATGATACTCTGAATAAAGAGAATGTCTGAAAATCAGGGTTAGTATCATGGTTTGGGGTCTTCCTTGATGGCTCAGGAGGTAAAGAATCTGCCTGCAAGGCAGGAGACAAAGGAGATTAGGGTTTGATCCCTGTGTTGGGAAGATCCCCTGGAGAAGGAAATGGCAACCCACTCCAGTATTGTTGACTGGGAAATCACATGGACAGAGGAGCCTTGCGGGCTACATACAGTCCATGGGGTCACAAAGAGTTGGGCATGAAGCAGTGTCCACTGATACTATAGATGATAATGTTCATCTTTCATCTTGGGAAAGATATTTTTCCTTCAACAAGTCAAAGACTGTTTAAATATTGTTCTGTCTTACTTTGGGAGCCCAAAGTTTAGAACAATAGCCACCTTTTGTGCCTAATCTCTTCTGTTTTGTCTGTTATTCTAACTTCAGTGAGCATACATCTACATACACACATGATCGTTGGGTATCAGACTGTCCTAATTTAAACATTTTTGGCAGGAAATTCTGCTTAGTGAATTGAGACACTATGGTGGCTGTCAGAGGTTCAAATATACATTTCTGGAGCTGTCATAATCTTGGCCACCTTCCAAATGTATTAACTTTATGAAAGAAAGTGACTTTATCTGTTTTAAGTATATAATGCATTTTTTTCGTTACACTCATATTTTCATTTTGGAAAATATACATCTACTTTTGGATATATATCTACTTTTGGATATAAAATAACATATTGTTTGCATTAAACATGCTAAGTAACTGCCTAAGATTAAAAAACATTCTTAAAAAGATAAATGTCAAATGTTCTAAATTTATTGCTAACCACTTTATCCTCTTTATGTAAATTTTAAAGGTTTTATTAAAGTTTACTAAAATGGCATAGTAATATTCTCATCACTTTTAAAGTAAAAGTAATTTATAAATTAATGGCATTTAAAATTTTTCTTTGTGTTTTATAGTATTAAAGGAAAATATAAAGTGCAAACAAATGAAATGCAATATTTTGTTACATACAAGAATGAAAATCTTTTATGTATCCTGACAATTATTGTTAGCCACTGCAGTATATCTATAAAGTCACTGCCAATACTGATTTATTAAATATTGAACCATTGTTTACAGAAGAAATATAGTTAGGCTCCTGCCAGCTTCTGGTCACATTTTCACAGACTAATCAATATAGAACTTTTTTTTGTTTTTTCTTTCCTATCGGTTACAGAATCTTTTAAAATGTATATTTTTGTTTAGTGATGTCTTATTTATTATATGATGTTGATTCATAGAAATTAAATTCACAACCAACAGCACAAAAACTCATGCATGAATGAAGTTTGTCTAACATATATTTTTCCATATCACCCATTACAGTCTTAAGAACAGCAGCTCTTCAGTGTTGCACTTGGGGGTCATTTTAAGAAGCAAACCACCAACAAAATCCACAAAATGAGAAAAATGTCATATGCTAAATAGACCATGAACAATGTGCTTGTTTACACCATCCCGGCTGCAAGAAGAAGGAGGAACATCTCCTTGCTCAGCCTCTTCTGGGAAGGCAGTCACTGGGTGGCTCCAATATTTTGCACTGCCTTTGACCTCAAGTAACCACCCTGAGGGAAGCACCCTGAGTATGCTAGAGGTAACAAAGAAACTTTAGCAAGCAAGTGATTTCTAAGTACAGAACCCCAAAACAGTGAAGATTGGATGTATGCTGCTAAAGTATATTAAGAACACAGGCAATAAAGAAAAGAAAATATTTTTTATCAATTCCAGCTTTATTTATTAATATAAAATTTCAAACTATGTATCCAGAAGGTCTTGTTGAATTAAGAATGAAGATGTTTAAAAATGTGTAGTTTCTGCTGCAGCATGTTTATACTCTGTGGTTGGGTTAAGCCAAGTGCATACATTCTTCAACTCAAGGAAGGTTAGGGTTTGTGTGTGTGCATGCGTGCAAACTAAGTCGCTTCAGTTGTGTCTGACTTTTTGTGACCCTATGAACTGTAGTCTGCCAGGCTCCTCTGTCCATGGGATTCTCCAGGCAAGAATACTAGAGTGGGTTGCCATGCCCTTCTCCAGGGGATTTTCCTGACCCAGAGATCAAACCAGTCTCTTTCATCTCCTACATTGGCAGGCGGGTTCTTTACTAGTGCCACTAGTGCCACCTGGGAAACCTGACATAGTGTAAGGAAGCAAAACTTGCCACCCCAAACATCTCTGTGACGTGGATTTTTCCAACTGTGGAATTCAAGGTCAACAAGTTTCTCCCTGAAATTCTGACCTTCCCCTTAACTGTCCAGAACAATGTAGATAGAAAGCCTGTTCCCAGCACAGAGTTATCATCAGAAATATCTGAAAGAATATGGGCTAGGTTAGGTAGAGGAAATTCTGCAGAGACTAGAGATCAGTTTACACTGTTCCATTGTCTCTGCGTGACCCAGCAGACATTTATTTAACAAACATTTGCATTCTCTCTCCATGGGAACTCCCTTCCTTCCTTTCGAAGTCCCAAATCACTACCCCCAATATCCTGTTTTGTCTTCAGCTGAAGATAATCTTTAGGGTGAAGGTTTTGGCCACTTTGGTGAGTTTGTGCTCTTGGGTCTCTCCCGTGTCTATATGTTATTAAATTTTTGTCTGTTTTTTTTTCCTGTTAATCTGTCTCATGTCAATTTTATTTCTTAGAACAGCCAGAAGAACCTAAAAGGGTAGAATAAAATTTATCTTCCCCCAGACAGGAGGTACCTGAGAAAACCTGAGAGGGCAGAGAAGAAAAGTCTCCTCTAAATGGAAGAAGGGGAGGTCTATATTAAAGGAATATTTCAAGAAGTGTAAATTTAATTTACATCTTAAAATATTAAGAGATAGGTATTACAGTCACATGAAATTGAAGGTATTACAGTCAGATGAAATAGCAAAGGAAACAATTGGTGACTAATTCTTGGTGGAATGTATAGTGTACCTGAAGGAAAAATGGTATAGCAGGCTTGAAAAACAATTTGAAACTATAAATAGTAAAAGCTGGAATTCCTAATTAATATCTATATGTCAATTAGAAATATTAGTTAAAAATACATCTCAAACCTTTCAACATCTAACCCAGTGTTTCCTCATCTTCAATAGTTCAGCCCCTTCTCATCTTGCACAGAAACAATTTTAAATTCCTTATGATTTGAAGCCTTGTTCCACTCTTTTCCCTCTCATATTTTTATTATTGAAATATACCACATGTGGTTCACACTTTTACAATGCACAGTTCAGTGAATTTTAGAAAACTCACAAAGCTGGCCAACTATCAGCACTTTCTAATTCCAGAATGTTGTCATCACCTCAAAATGAAAATCTGTGTCCATTAGCAGGCATTCTCTAAGTCTCTTACCCTCCAGGTTCTGGCAAGATAATATGTTTTCTGTCTCTATAAATTGGCCTATTAGAACATCTCATGTAAATGGAATCATACGATATGTGGCCTTTCATGTCAGGCTTCTTTTGAGGTCAGTTCATGTTGTAATGAATATCATTAATTCAATATGTTTGACTACTGAACAATAATCAATTTCAAGGGGATATCCCATGGGGTTCATTCATCATTTAATGCACATTTAGGTTGTTTTCTCTTTTTGGCTATTATGAATAATACAACTCTAAACATTAGTAAACACATTTGCTTGTTTGAGGACATAGGGTTTCTATTCAATTGGGTAAATACCTAAGAAGAGAACCAATCCCAACCTCCCAATTCATCTCTCCCCTTCCCTGTGTTAGACTTAAATAACCAACCAATAAGGTGAATACTAATGCTAGTATTTGATGGAAATTTCCAACAGTCATTTTTCTAGAATGATGGCCCCTAGAAATCATTAGCAGATTTGGTTTGGGAATACACACACACACACACACACACACACACACACACACACATATCAATAGCAGAGATTTTATTCATTTTGTTAACCTTTTTTAAAATTAAAATGTTTTGTTAAAGTTAAAGCAAGATTTTGCCAATTTGAATATGTCAACATTATTAAATATTTATCTATGAACAGCTGGACTCAGGGAAAAACAATATGTTTAAATTTTGAGAAACTTCTGCATTTGTGACTTTCAGTTTACCAAAGTGGTAAACAGGTAAGGATATGAGGCAGTACCTTCATTCCACAATGTTAACCTGCCTGTGACACGAAGCTACCTTGGAGACTATTTCAGTGGTTAAGTGTAAGCTGTGTTTCATTGAGGATACCACAAAACTGCTGAAAGACTGCATCGCTGATTTTATAAAGGGCTTGGTTTAGTCAGGCCTGCAGTGGTGAAAGCATGCTTGTTTCTTAACTGACTACATTGGCTGCCTACTGTACTAGGAGGATAAGACTACTGTTTTGTACCTAAACACATATGTTACAATGTCAAAATATTCCTAGACACAGAGATGGGATAGAGTGCATTATTTTTCTATAAGGCTTGTTGGATAGAAATTTGCTTATTATGGATACATTTTTTTCTAATCATTCAGTTTTTGTTGCTCTTCATCAGGAATTCCAAAAGAATATTCTTTGCAGGCAGGGTACTTTAAGTCTTTTAAGAACTTTTTATTTTGATACTGTATGTGATGCCTAATTTTAGTGTAATACTTTATTCTTTAAAATCTTTATGATCAATGTATTCGGTCTTTTGCATTTAACAGTTCCACAATATGTATGATCAACTCTATACATCACTTATTTAATAATCAAATTGGTAAAATTTTAAATATATATTTAATAAATCTGTCAAGATTTTAATGTTGGTTCACTAGGCATAAATTTATCCCTTCATGCCCTTTTAAAGATAAAAATGTAAAGAAATCCAATTTTATAACATTATTTTGACAAAAGATTTCTTATTTCAGGTTCAGTTCAGTTCAGTCGCTCTGTCGTGTCTGACTCTTTGCGATCCCATGAACCGCAACACATCAGGCCTCCTTGTCCACCACAAATTCTCAGAGTTCACACAAACCCATGTCCATCAAGCCAGTGATGCCATCCAGCCATCTAATCCTCTGTCATCCCCTTCTCTTCCTACCCTCAATCTTTCCCACCATCAGGGTCTTTTCAATGAGTCACCTCTTTGCATAAGGTGGCCAAAGTATTGGAGTTTCAGCTTCAACATCAGTCCTTCCAATGAATACCCAGGACTGATTTTATTTAGGATGGACTCATTGGATCTCCTTGCAGTCCAAGGGGCTCTCAAGAGTCTTCTCCAACAGTTCAAAAACATCAATTCTTCAGCGCTCAGCTTTCTTCACAGTCCAACATTCACATACATCCATGACCAGTGGAAAAACCATAGCCTTAGCTAGATGGACCTTTGTTGGCAAAGTAATGTCTCTGCTTTTGAATATGCTGTCTAGGTTAGTCATAACTTTCCCTCCAAGGAGTAAGCATCTTTTAATTTCGTGGCTGCAATCAACATCTGCAGTGATTTTTGAGCTGAGAAAAATAAAGTCAGCCACTGTTTCCACTGTTTCCGCATCTATTTGCCATGAAGGAATGGGACTAGATGCCATGATCTTAGTCTTCTGAATATTGAGCTTTAAGCCAACTTTTTCATTCTCCTCTTTCACTTTCATCAAGAGGCTCATTAATTCTTCTTCAGTTTCTGCCATAAGGGTGGTGTCATCTGCATATCTGAGGTTATTGATATTTCTCCCGGTAATCTTGATTTCCAGCCAGTGCTTCCTCCAGCCCAGCGTTTCTCATGATGTACTCTGCATATAAGTTAAATAAGCAGGGTGACAATATACATCCTTGACATACTCCTTTTCCTATTTGGAACCAGTCTGTTGTTCCATGTCCAGTTCTAACTGTTGCTTCCTGACCTGCATATAGATTTCTCAAGAGGCAGGTTAGGTGGTCTGGTATGCCCATCTCTCTCAGAATTTTCCACAGCTTATTGTGATCCACACAGTCAAAGGCTTTAGCATAGTCAATAAAGTAGAAATAGATGTTTTTCTGGGAACTCTCTTGCTTCTTCGATGATCCAGCAGATGTTGGTAATTTGATCTCTGGTTCCTCTACCTTTTCTAAAACCAGCTTGAACATCTGGAAGTTCATGATTCATGTATTGCTGAATCCTGGCTTGGAGAATTTTGAGCATTACTTTACTAGCATGTGAGATGAGTGCAATTGTGTGGTAGTTTGAGCATTCTTTGGCGTTGCCTTTCTTTGGGATTGGAATGAAAACTGACCTTTCCAGTCCTGTGGCCACTGCTGAGTTTTCCAAATTTGCTGGCATATTGAGTGCAGCACTTTCACAGCATCATCTTTCAGGATTTGAAATATCTCAACTGGAATTCCATCACCTCCACTAGCTTTGTTCAACTATATTGAAAAAAACTGGTGCAATGTATGCCCTTCTAGAACTTTAAATTTATTCTTTGTATCATATTATAGTAATCTATATAAATACATAATTGTATATTATGATATAGAATATGCATGGCTATGAGAATATTCATATACAGAATTTAATGGGGAATTTATATGGATTGAGGCAACAGGAAATGCCACTCAGAAGTAACATTTTCTCTGAAAGAAATATGAATAGGAGCATACCTGATAAATATTTTGCAAATATTTACATTTGAAGCAGAAAAGAACACAGTAACTGAAGGAAAGAAAAAGATATAAGAGAAAAAAGGAAGTAAGAGTAGGGCAGTCTAATAAAGACCCTTGCTAAAGGAGTTTGCATTGGTCATAGGTTAGAAAAAGAAGTACTAAGGTTTAGGAGGGAGTAACATCATGTGATTAGTGATTTTTTTTTTTTTTTAAAGTAACAATAGAAATAATGAAGAGACTATAATCTGGATTGGAGAAGGCAATGGCAACCCACTCCAGTACTCTTGCCCAGAAAATCCCATGGACGGAGGGGCCTGGTAGGCTGCAGTCCATGGGGTTGATGATTCGGACATGACTGAGCAGCTTCAATTTGACTTTTCACTTTCATGCATTGGAGAAGGAAATGGCAACTCACTCCAGTATTCTTGCCTTGATAATCCCAGAGACAGGGGAACCTGGTGGGTTGCCATCTATGGGGTCACACAGAGTCAGACATGACTGAAGCTACTTAGCAGCAGCAGCAGCAGCATAGTCTGGATAGTTGACATGATAGAAAACATAGTGACTAATTATTTATCTATTCAATGTATCTAAACACTGAGAAATAATGGTTATAAAAGTATCATCTCTAAGCTTCCAGGTAGCCCTTCTAGTCAACATTACAAGATTCTGGTACTAGGACCGTCCAAACTACCTTTTCCCTTCTCTCTGGTTTTCTGTAAGTTTCTATCAATAGTACCAGAGGTGCCTACCCTTTCATAGGCATCACCTGGATTAGTAAGTGCTTCTTTCATGCAGCTGTAGCTGGTCCAGCAGTGGTTAGCTCCAGTTTCCAAATTCTTTCAGTTCAGTTCAGTTCAGTTCAGTCGCTCAGTTGTGTCTGACTCTTTGTGACCCCATGAATTGCAGCACGCCAGGCCTCCCTGTCCATCACCAACTCCCAGAGTTCACTCAAACTCATATCCATCGAGTCAGTGATGCCATCCAGCCATCTCATCCTCTGTCGTCCCCTTCTCCTCCTGCCCCCAATCCCTCCCAGCATCAGGGTCTTTTCCAATGAGTCAACTCTTCACATGAGGTGGCCAAAGTACTGGAGTTTCAACTTTAGTATCATTCCTTCCAAAGAACACCCAGGGCTGATCTCCTTCAGAACGGACTGGTTGGATCTCCTTGCAGTCCAAGGGACTCTCAAGAGTCTTCTCCAACACCACAGTTCAAAAGCATCAATTCTTTGGCTCTCAGCTTTCTTCACAGTCCAACTCTTGCATCCATACATGACCACTGGAAAAACCATAGCCTTGACTAGATGGACCTTTGTTGGCAAAGTAATGTCTCTGCTTTTCAATATCCTATCTAGGTGGGTCATAACTTTTCTTCCAAGGAGTAAGCATCTTTTAATTTCATGGCTGCAGTCAACATCTGTAGTGATTTTGGAGATTTCTTTACATATTCACAAAACCAGCTTCACTGGCTTCTTTCAAGGGACTGACAGCAGCCAATCTGTGCCCTCTCCTTTACTGTTTGAGTTCCATCTCAGCAGGCTCCTCCTCTGAGCTTCCATGTTCACCCCTCCAGCTGGACTATGCCTCCTCTACAGAGTTCTACTTTTCTGGGGCCCTACCTCTAAATTTTAGATTCTGATAACCACATCTCCTTCTCATTTTCAGATTAGGGTGAGAGACACACTCTGTACATAGTATTTCTGTGATACTTTAGTATCTCAATTTTGCTTTTATAATCCTCTAAGTCCCCCTATTTAACTTATTTTCTATATTAAATACTCTTCATTAAAATAAATCCAATGCGAAGAAAATTCATTATGTAGAACTATCCTATGTATTGTAGGATATTATAATTTTTGTTATCCCTATAAGGTAATTTCCTTACCACTACCAATACACAGCAATAACCAAAACAGTCCCACACAGTCTAAACCTTTCTTCCAGGGGCTTAGATAGACTCACATAATGGTTCAGAGGAAGAAGCAGAAGAGTAGACAGATTTAAGGAAGAATTTAGAGGTTTCTGCCATAAGCCACTAAGCATTATAAAGGTGTATCAATTCCTAAGAAATAAGTTAGAATAAGAAATACACTTAGAAAAGGGGAAAATGGTAAACCTTTTAGATGCTATTTTAACAAATACTCTGTAATATCCATGGAGAAATTTCAAATGCTGACAATATTTAAATATGTAGTTACAGAAGTCAGAAGTAAGGTCCTCACTGTTAGAAATATTCCGTATCTGTTGGCATAAAATTAACAGTCAAGACTTAGGAATGCATGCAATCCTCAAGAAAGATTATTAGATAATAAAAGATAGACCTACATTAAGGGAGACATTCATAAGTCAGGTAAAGGAGAAGTCATCAAGAAAGTTGGAACTGGAAGCCAGAGAGAGAGTGAGCCAAAACAGACAAAATAAAAATACGTTTAAAAATCTAAGTGTTATACTATGGGAGCTAAGAAAAGAATGTTTAAAGGAGTAAATGATCAAAAGATGTCAAATACTGCTAAGAAATCAAGTAAAATGTAAAAGTTAATCCTTTGGTAGCCTAGAGGGAGCAACTATAGGGATGTTTTATTTGGAGTGACTGAACTTGGAGGAGCTGGAAAAGCAACTAGAGGAAATTCAGAAATGAATAATATAACAATAATAAAGGGTGTTTATGGAAATGGAAACCCACTCCAGTACTCTTGCCTGGAAAATTCCATAGATGGAGGAGCCTGGTAGGCTACAGTCCCTGGGACTGCAAAGAGTCGGACACGACCGAGCAACTTCACTGACTGATGCTTTGTTATTATGGCCAACCTCTCTGAATCTGTGAAGTGATTCAGACATCTTAAATCTTAAAAAGTTTTCTTTCGTAACATGAACTGTTATAGGAGATCCGGGATAAATAAGCTGGGAAAATATTCTGATGACCAATATTCCCAAACACTTTATAATTATCTTTTTGCAAAAAAAAGATCTTAAAAATATAAAATTTAAAATGGCAAAAGTATGGACTGTGTAACAACCTAGAGTGGTGGGAATGGGTGGAAGGTCTAAGGGAGGTTCAAGAGAGAGGGGACATATGCATTTCTATAGCTGATTCACATTGATGTACGGCAGAAACCAACACAATATTGTAAAGCAATTATTTTTCAATTAAAAATAAATTTTTAAAACTTTAATAAACAATAAAAGTGAAGAAATAAAAAAGCTACAGTGAAAATAGTATACTTTTTCAAACATTAGATTAAAATTATTGAAAGTTTGTTTAATGTTCAATTTTCACATCATTGGCATGGGTTTCACATCATTGTCATGATGAATATTTTTACTTTAAATATAACACTAATGTTACTAAGGATTACAATGGAAAAATTGTACAGCTTGAAATGTAAAGTCACTGACATTCATTTAAGTGTATTTTTTTGATAGTACTGTCTGTAATAAAAATAAAGATGAAATTTGCAATAGACATACTCCAATAAATATCAGTGAAATTACCTCAGAAAAGTTTGCAGAGTGTCTATGACCGAATGCTTGGGTGTAAATTATTCCAGATAATTTTAAAACTTTAATTACAACTTTGAGATGTTATTCTTTCAGATCAACTTAATACCATCACACTAAAGGAAATATCTCTTTCTCTTTTTAATAGTTTATTTAGATCTAGAAAATATCTTAAATTTTAACATAATCTAGATCATGACTCACAATTTAATCTGGCAAAAATATTGCAATGATTCATATACAGAAGGAGTTAAATAATGACTGGATTATAACCACAACTTTTATGCATTTATATACTGAGACTAGCACTGCTACCTAAAATGTAACAAAAATGGAGTTGAGTCTTAGACATGTCTGAAATGGGATTATTATTTTTCTTTTATATTTATAGAGACAGATGATTACTTCATTCTATATGAAATTCATTTGTTCATCACAGACTAGTTGTTGCTGTTTATATATTCTTATTGGACACAGATATTGCTCCATCTGAATGTAAATATAAACAGAGTTATTAGTAAAGTGTTCAGAAGAAAATTTCTCTTGTTTGTAGTCCTTCTGAATCAGAATAGAAGAGTTGATATGATTAAAGCCACACTATTTTCTAAAGTAAGAACTAAAGGACATCTTTTTTTTTGGGGGGGGGGGGGTGTTAGTTCTAAAAGGTCTTGTAGGTCTTCATAAAACCATTCAACTTCAGTTTCTTCAGCATTACTGGTTGGGGCATAGACTTGGATAACTGATATTGAATGGTTTGCCTTGGAGATGAACAGAGATCATTCTGTCGTTTTTGAGATTGCATCCAAGTACTGCATTTCAGACTCTTTTGTTGACCATGATGGCTACTCCATTTCTTCTGAGGGATTCCTGCCCGCAGTAGTAGATATAATGGTCATCTGAGTTAAATTCACCCATTCCAGTCCAGTTTAGTTCACTGATTCCTAGAATGTCGACGTTCACCCTGGCCATCTCGTTTGACCACTTCCAATTTGCCTTGATTCATGGAACTAACATTCCAGGTTCCTATGCAATATTGCTCTTTACAGCATCAGATCTTACTTCTATCACCAGTCACATCCACAAATGGATATTGTTTTTGCTTTGGCTCCATCCCTTCATTCTTTCTGGAGTTATTTCTCCACTGATCTCCAGCAGCATATTGAGCACCTGCTGACCTGGGGAGTTCCTCTTTTGGTATCCTATCATTTTGCATTTTCATACTGTTCCTGGGGTTCTCAATGCAAGAATACTGAAGTGGTTTGCCATTACTTCTCCAGTGGACCACATTCTGTCAGACTTCTCCACCATGACCTGCCCGTCTTGGGTTGCCCCGCGGGCATGGCTTGGTTTCATTGAGTTAGACAAGGCTACGGTCCTAGTGTGATTAGATTGACTAGATTTCTGTGACTATGGTTTCAGTGTGTCTGCCCTCTGATCCCTCTTGTAACACCTACCATCTCTTACCTTGGGAGTGGGGTATCTTTTCACAGCTGCTCCAGCAAAGCACAGCTGCTGCTCCTTACCTTGGACGAGGGGTATCTCCTTACCACCACCGTTCCTGACCTTCAATGTGGGATAGCTCCTCTAGGCCCTCCTGTGCCTGCCCAGCCACTGCTCCTCAGGTTGCTCCTCCTGGCCGCCGGCCCTGGCCTCCCAGCTGCTGCCCCTGGCCTCGGGCTCAGGGTGGCTCCTCAGGGTCAATGCCCCTGTCCTCAGGCACAAGGTGGCTTCTCCCGGCTGCCCCTGATCTCAGACGCAGGGTGTTTCCTCCTGGCCGCCACTGGCCTCGACACGGGGTAGCTTCTCCTGGCTGCCGCCCTGACCTCAGATGCAGGGTGTCTCCTCCCGGCCGCTGCCCCTGACCTCGGACGCAGGGTAGCTCCTCCTGGCCGCCATTGACCTTGGATGCAGGGTAGCTCCTCTCGGCTGCTGCCCCTGACCTCGGATGCAGGGTAGATCGTCTCGGCCATTCCTGCGCTGTTGCAGCCTGGCATTCTAGGCCACTGCCCCTGACCTCAGACGTGGGGTAGCTCCTTTCTAAACACCCAAAAAAGATGTCCTTTTCATTATAGGGGACTGGAATCCAACAGTAGGAAGTCAAGAAACACCTGGAGTAACAGGCAAATTTGGCCTTGGAATGCAGAATGAAGTAGGCCAAACACTAATTGAGTTTTGCCAAGAAAATGCACTGGTCATAACACCCTCTTCCAACAACACAAGAGATGACTCTACACATGGACATCACCATATGGTCAACACTGAAATCAGATTGATTATATTCTTTGTAGCCAAAGATGGAGAAGCTCTATACAGTCAACAAAAACAAGATCAGGCACTGACTGTGGCTCAGATCATGAACTCCTTATTGCCAAATTCAGACTTAAATTGAAGAAAGTAGGGAAAACCGCTAGACCATTCAGGTATGACCTAAATCAAATCCCTTATGATTATACAGTGGAAGTGAGAAATAGATTGAAGGGCCTAGATCTGATAGATAGAGTGCCTGATGAACTATGGAATGAGGTTCATGACGTTGTACAGGAGACAGGGATCAAGCCCATCCTCACGGAAAAAAAAATGTAAAAAAGCAAAATGGCTGTCTGGGGAGGCCTTACAAATAGCTGTGAAAAGAAGAGAAGTGAAAAGCAAAGGAGAAAAGGAAAGATATAAGCATCTGAATGCAGAGTTCCAAAGAATAGCAAGGAGAGATAAGAAAGCCTTCTTCAGTGATTCATGCAAAGAAATAGAGGAAAAGAACAGAATGGGAAAGACTAGAGATCTCTTCAAGAAAATTAGAGATACCAAGGGAAAATTGCATGCAAAGATGGGCTCGATAAAGCACAGAAATGGTCTGGACCTAACAGAAGCAGAAGATATTAAGAAGAGGTGGCAAGAATACATGGAAGAACTGTACAAATAATATCTTCACGACCCAGATAATCATGATGATGTGATCACGAATCTAGAGCCAGATATCTTGGAATGTGAAGTCAAATGGGCCTTAGAAAGCATCACTACAAACGCAGCTAGTGGAGGTGATGGAATTCCAGTTGAGCTGTTTGAAATCCTGAAAGATGATGCCGTGAAAGTGGTGCACTCAACATGCCAGCAAGTTTGGAAAACTCAGCAGTGGCCACAGGACTAGAAAAGGTCAGTTTTCATTCCAATTCCAAAGAAAGACAATGCAAAAGAATGCTCAAACTACCATACAATTGCACTCATCTCACATGCTAGTAAAGTAATGCTCAAAATTCTCCAAGCCAGGCTTTAGCAATATGTGAATCGTGAACTCCCTGATGTCCAAGCTGGTTTTAGAAAAGGCAGAGGAACCAGAAATCAAATTGCCAACATCCGCTGGATCATGGAAAAAGCAAGAGAGTTCCAGAAAAACATCTATTTCTGCTTTATTGACTATGCCAAAGCCTTTGACTGTGTGAATCACAAGAAACTGTGGAAAATTCTGAAAGAGATGGGAATACCAGTTCAGCTAACCTGCCTCTTGAGGAATCTGTATGCAGGTCAGGAAGCAACAGTTGGAACTGGACATGGAACAACAGCCTGGTTCCAAATAGGAAAGGAGCATGTCAAGGCTGTATATTGTCACTCTGCTTATTTAACTTATATGCAGAGTACATCATGAGAAACGCTGGACTGGAAGAAACACAAGCTGGAATCAAGATTGCTGGGAGAAATATCAGTAACCTCAGATATGCAGATGACACCACCCTTATGGCAGAAAGTGAAGAGGAACTAGAAAGCCTCTTGATGAAAGTAAAAGAGGAGAGCGAAAAATTTGGCTTAAAGCTCAACATTCAGGAAACAAAAATCATGGCATCCGGTCCCATCACTTCATGGGAAATAGATGGGAAAAGAGTAGAAACAGTGCCAGACTTTATTTTGGGGGGCTCCAAAATCACT
Organism: Budorcas taxicolor; assembly: GCF_023091745.1. NCBI lineage: Eukaryota > Metazoa > Chordata > Mammalia > Artiodactyla > Bovidae > Budorcas > Budorcas taxicolor. The sequence goes on along the minus strand of NC_068921.1, from coordinate 60,285,218 downwards.
GCAGATGGTGATTGCAGCCATGAAATTAAAAGATGCTTACTCCTTGGAAGAAAAGTTATGACCAACCTAGATAGTATATTCAAAAGTAGAGACATTACTTTGCCGACTAAGGTCCGTCTAGTTAAGGCTATGGTTTTTCCAGTGGTCATGTATGGATGTGAGAGTTGGACTGTGAAGAAAGCTGAGCACTGAAGAATTGATGTTTTTGACCTGTGGTGTTGGAGAAGACTCTTGAGAGTCCCTTGGACTGCAAGGAGATCCAACCAGTCCATTCTGAAGGAGATCAACCCTGGGATTTCTTTGGAGGGAATGATGCTAAAGCTGAAGCTCCAGTACTTTGACCACCTCATACAAAGAGTTGACTCATTGGAAAAGATTCTGATGCTGGGAGAGATTGGGGGCAGGAGGATAAGGGGAGGCCCGAGGATGAGATGGCTGGATGGCATCACTGACTCGATGTACGCGAGTCTGAGTGAACTCCGGGAGTTGATAATGGACAGTGAGGCCTGTGTGCTGCGATTCATGGGGTCGCAAAGAGTCGGACATGACTGAGTGACTGAACTGACTGGACTAAACTGAAGAACTAAAGAGCCTCTTAATGAAAGTGAAAAAGGAGAGTGAAAAAGTTGGCTTAAAACTCAACATTCGGAAAACTAAGACCATGGCATCCAGTCCCTTCACTTCATGGGGAATAGATGGGGAAACAGTGACAGATTTTATTTTGGGGGGCTCACTGCAAGTGGTGACTGCAGCGATGAAATTAAAACACTCTTGTTCCTTGGAAGAAAAGGTATTACCAACCTAGACCGCTTTTTTAAAAGCAGAGACATTACTTTGCCAACAAAGGTCCATTTAGTCAAAGTTATGGTTTATCCAGTAGTCATGTATGGATGTGAGAATTAGACTGTAAAGAAAGCTGAGCACCAAAGAATTGATGGTTTTCAACTATGGTGTTGGAGAAGACTCTTGAGAGTCCCTTGGACTGCAAGTAGATCCAACTAGCCCATCCTAAAGGAAATCAGTCCTGAATATTTATTGGAAGGACTGATGCTGAAGCTGAAACTACAATACTTTGGCCTCCTGATACAAAGAACTGACTCATTGGAAAATACCCTGATGCTAGGAAAGATTGAAGGCAGGAGGAGAAGGGGACAACAGAGGATGAGATGGATGGATGGAGTCACTGACTCAGTGGACATCAATCTGAGTAAACTTGGGGTGTTGGCGAAGGACAGGAAGCCCTGGGGTGCTGCAGTCCATGGGGCCGTGAAGAGATGGAAATGACTGAGCTACTGAATTGAACTGACTGATTTTCTAAAGTAAAAATAACTTTATTTGCCCATTTGGTATGTCAAAAATCAGTTCATTAGAAGCACTATAATGATGCAGAAGAGTTTAGATGATATATTGTATTACCATATGATAAGAAAATTTTGTTCCTCTTTTGAAATACTGTATAACTAGAGATTAGATGAGATCATTCTTCCAGTACACTTTGTTTTTAAGAACATATTTTGTATTAAGTAGATATTGTTACCCTGCTTATTTAATATATATGCAGAGCACATCATTTGAAATGCCAGGCTGAATGAAGCATAAGCTGAAATCAAGATTGCTGGGAGAAATATCAACAGTGTCAGATATGTAAATGATACCACTGTAAAGGCAGAAAGTGAAAAAGGAAATAAAGAGCCTATTTATGAGGATGAAAGAGAAGAGTGAGAAAGCTGGGTTGAAACTCAGCATTAAAAAATAAATAAATAAAACACTAAGATCATGGCATCCAGTCCCATCACTTCATGGCAAATAGATGGGGGAAAAGTGGAAGAAGTGACAGATTTTGTTTTCTTGGCTTCCAAAATCACTGTAGATAGTGACTGCATCCATGAAATTAAAAACACTTGCTCCTTGGAAGAAAAGCTATGACAAACCTAGACAGAATATTAAAAAGCAGAGACATCATTGTGCCAACAAATGTTCATGTAGTCAAAATTATGATTTTTCCAGTAGTCATGTATGGATGTGAGAGTTGCATCATAAAGAAGACTGAATGCCAAAGAACCGATGATTTTGAATTGTGCTGGAAAAGACACTTGAGAGTCCCAATCCTACAGGAAATCAACCCTGAATACTTGTTGGAAGGATTGATGCTGAGGCTGAATCTCCAATACTTTGGCCACCTAATGCAAAGAGCAACTCATGGGAAAATATACTTATGCTGGGAAATATTGAAGGCAAATATTGAAGGAGAAGGGGGATAGCAGAGGAAAAAATGCTTAGATAGTATCATCAACTCAGAACACATGAATTTGAACAAACTCCCGGGAGATAGTGAAGGACTGGGAAACCTGGTGTACTGCAGTCCATGGGGTCCTAAAGAGTCGGACAGAACTTAGCAACTAAACAACAACAGCAAAGAATGCAAATAGCAAAGAGTATGTTTAATGAAAATATGGTCTTTATTCCTGGAAATGTGTAGTCAGGAGAGAATATGCATAATATGGTATATTTGAAACAGTAAATGAGATGTTTATAAAGTGAAATGAGAGGCTTGGGTAATGAGTATGCCTAACTTAATAAGCAATATGGGCTTCCCAGATGGTTCGATGGTAAAGAATTGCCTGCAGTACAGGAGACACAAGTTTGATTCCTGGGCCAGGAAGATCCCCTGGAGAAAGAAATGGCAACCCACTCCAGTATTCTTGCCTGGGACATCCCAAGGACTAAGGAGGCTCTCAGGCTATAGTCCACGGGGTCCCAGAGAACCAGTCATGATTAAATAACTGGATATCACCACTACAACCAATAAGCAGTGTAGAATTTAGGTAAAAACTGAAGGGTATTTTTCTTCTGATAAAACTAAAGAATGTTTTCCTGATAATATTATGAACTTCCTGATAATATGCATTTGAATAAGACCAGCAATAATAAAATAAAATTGATTAGTATGAGTGAAAATACATAGGATCAGGTTTCAAATATTTTGAGAAATTTTCACAATTGCAAAACTTGGCTTCTCTTTAAATATTTAACAGTAAGAAGTGAGATCAAGAGGAGGGCGTGAGTTATTACCAAAAATAAGTGAAAATATGCAGTAATATGTTGAGAAGGGAAGCCAGAACAAAAGGAAAATATTCAGATGGAGTAAATTTTTAGAAGACAAATATGAGGTGTTTATCTGTAAACAGAAATCAATAATGCAGGACCTGGGAACACTAGGTTGAGAATTTAAACCTATTGTTTTTATTCAGTTTTAATAAGGTATTGGTTCAGGTTGAAATCAGAAATATGACATGGCAAAGAGGAGTTTTAGAATTAATCCAGTGATGACTGAGAAAATAGATTCTATTGCTATTTATAACAAAGGAGAATTAAAATATTGAAGCCCATGGACTATGAACACTGTGTGGAACAGACAAGATTAACAAGTAAAAATTTAGAGTGCATTAAAGTTAGAAGTCAATACTGACTTCCCTACTAGCTACAAAGCCCTATTAGCTTTTTCATGCATGGGCTTGATAATTATATACTTAGAGATTGTCACAGAGCAAATAGGGTCAGAAATTTTAGAAAGAATAGACTGTTGCTTCAGGGGAAATTTTCTAGGAGAGTTGTCAAAATAAATAAGAAAATCATAATCCCACACACAAAAGAAGCATGTTTATTTCCTTGGCACAGAGATGATATATAAACAATGAAATAGCTACATGTATCTGTCATTCTTGACTGATAACTTGTTCTACTTACTTGATACCTACTCACATCTTAGGTTTTACACTCTATTGGGGTTTTGGTTATATCACTATTCAATTTTGATAATAAATAGAATGTATATGTTGCTCTACACAGTCAAGTATCTACAGATTCTTTTCTATGTTCTTTGATTTTCACCTTTTATTACTTTATTATTTTAGTTTTTTTTTTGTTTTTTTTTTTTTTACTTTTCATTGGTGAAGAGAAAAAAACATGGTCATTAAGAAAGTCAATCAGGTATCTACAGTATTTACTAACTATATGTTTGAGTACTTTAAAAATACAAAAACTCTGCTTAACCATACTATTTCTACTCTTTCAAATATTTGTTTAAAAGAAGTCTACAGAAATTTTACACAGAAAATATACTTAAGAATGTATATAAGTACTCAATTATTGGACTTAATATATTTGTGAGTATATCACAAAATACAGAGAAAACAGAGACTAAATACTCAAAGAGCAAAGTTGCTGATATGTAACTTATTGCTAACTGGATTAAAAAACAATAGTTGCATTTTACTCAATTTCAAACACATATAATACTTGTATCTTATTAATATATTTAAATAATTTATTGTATTTTTATAAGTATATGTGTATAGCCTTATCACATTTAATTTGAGTAGTTTTAAATATTCAAATGATTCAAAAGGGCAGCATAATGACATCATTATACATATGCTTTATCAAAATTTACCATATTTTAGTATTTTACTTTAGTCTTTATACACATACACATCTCTTGTTTGAAAATTCAGTCACTATATATATATATATATATATATATATATATATAGTTAAAAGAATGTTGTAGAATTCATAACACTTAAACTACAAATATTTCAGTATGTGTTTTCTAACCATAAGATTATTTTTCTGCATAGATATATATACTGTGTGTGTATGTGTGTGTGTGTGTGTGTGTGTGTGTGTGTGTGTGTGTACTCAGTTACTCAGTCCTGTCTGACTCTTTGTGACACATGGACTTGTAGCCCATTGGGCTTCCCAGGTGGTGTTACTGCTAAGTACCTGCTTGCCAATGCAGGAGACATAAGAGACATTGGTTTGATCCCCAGGTCCGGAAGGTCCCCTGGAGAAGAAAATGGCAACCCACTCCAGCATTCTTGCCTGGAAAAACCCATGAGGGCTACAGTCCATAGCGTCGCAAAGAGTCAGACACAACTGAAGTGACTTAGCATACAAGCACAGACTGTAGCCTGTCAGGCTCCTCTATCCTTAGGACTTCCCAGGCAAGAATACTGGAGTGGGTTGCCATTTCCTACTCCAGGGGACCTCCCTGACCTAGGGATTGAATCTGTGTCTCTTGTGCTGCCTGCATTGGCAGGACTCTCTACCACTGAGCCACCTGGGAAACCTTAAAATATACCATATACCTACTTCATATATGCATTATCATACATAAAGAGATTATCTATAATTCTCTTGGAAATTAACAATGATATTGGAATATAATTTAGATTATATACTCAAATCAGCTTTAAATGCCATTTATAGCAACAGCTGCTGCTGCTGTTTCTCCTCCTTCTCCTTCATTTCTTCTCGTCCTACTTTTCTAAAGCATAAGCCAAGTAAGATATGCCCACTGTGTTTGTTGTTAATTATGTTTAATGTCTTTTGATCTAGATCAGCCCCTCTAGTCATCTATTTCTAAATAATACTAATTTATTTGAAAGGCTAGACTGAGTACCTTGAAGTATAGTCCATATTCAGGATTTTGTCAGATGGTTCCCTCATGACCGAATACAAATTAAAGAGTTCTGCGTGGCAAGGACACTTCTTGAGGCACAAAGACAGGTTTTACCTCTATTGGTGATGAGAAATTAGGTCACTTAGATAAGATGTTGAATAACAGGTCTCCATTGATTCTGAACAATCATTTCTCGCCATGTATTACTAAGTAATCTCTCAAGTGATACACTTATAATCATGAAATAACATTCGCTCCAACATTCCTTTCAAAGATTCTAGCATCTAGTGGTGACTCTGGCTAAAATTAGTTTTATGGCAAGGGATTTCAAAATGGTGATTTTCTAATTCAACATTTTCCACACTTATTAGCCAGCAGGGTTTTTTAACTTTTGTTTTTGTTTCTTCTCCTCCCTCTCTCTTAAAACTCACTATGTGCTTATAATATCTTTGATTAGATTTAGTATGTTATGATAAATTGTCACTATTTTTATCATGTCAGATCTCAAACTTGGACATTTGTAGTTTTTTCAAACCACCTCCTTTGACTGTATGACCATAGCAATTTCATATATTGTTGATTGAAGAACATTTCCAATGGACATTTAAGTTTCAATTCAAATTAATAGAAATATAGAGTTGACATGAGATTATGTACACTAATTTTATCACTGAATGGTCCACTATATGTAATCAAGTAGGTGATACTGCAGTCCAACAACTTGTCAGAGATTTTGCAAACGTGAATTAGTATTTGAGGGACAGTCGCCCTAAGTGGATATTTAATCTTCTCTGTGCATTTCTGAAACCTTCCTTAATTCATTTTCTCAGTTTATTTTAATGTTGAAATATGTTTCTGAAGCTTCCAGCAACAGCAGTAGTATGATTTTTGTAGGCATTAATGGAAGATTTAAAAGTTAATTGCAATGAACTAAATTGAACAAAGGCTTTGGAATCCCACAGCAAACTCCACTGAGAACAAACTGTTTTGAAAAGCTTATGTCTATTTGGTAAGAAATCAAAACAGTCACTGGAAGCTAAGGAGCTCAAAGAACTTGAGTTTCAAAGAAATTTCTGGTTCAGGTCCAAGTGAAGTTTCTCTTTTTTGTTGACCCAGTTATTTTGCTTGAGTTTTTTCCTACAAATATATAACACTCACCACTCTTTTTCACGCACAGTTCTTTAAAATGTAAAATGATTAAATAGAATAGTATGATGCCAACCTTATAAGTGTGCTTTACCACAAACTACAGTTATCTTATTTTGCCAAAGTTAATCTGTGTGTGTGTGTGTGTGTTGTGTCTTTCAGTCTGTCTCAGAAAAACTGGTTTGGTATTCATGCTCTAGTAAATCATTTTCTGGCTAGTGGTTTTACACTTTCTCCTCCCCCCCCCCCCCCCCCGCCCCACCCCCTGCAAGGCACCTGCAGAGTGTCATTTTAATATGTTACCTTATATATGCATTTGAAAAACAAATTAGGTTCTGCTATTTTACATAAACTGTGAAGGAGTGGTAGGAAAATCAAGTTTCCAGATTCTAGTACTTAAATTATTTTCCATTAATGTTTTCTAATTTTCTTAGCACATTTAGTTGTTTCCCCCAGTAAAGGTGCATAATTTGTTGCGATTAGTTTCAGAATTTACATCATTGACTAAATATATGTTTAAATTTGTAGTGACTGCTAATTTCACAGTAGTAAATTTTGTTATCTGTACTTCTCTCAAAACTTTCAAAGAGTAAATATTTTTGTAAATGATACAAATAATCTTCCCTATTTAATTAGTATGTCAAATTTAATGTTAATTTAATGTTGATTATAAACCTAAGAATGTTTACAAGGTATCATTTTATTGATATTATTTAGTTAGTTCCAAAACAAGCCCTATAGATAATAAAGTTATATTCTGAATATACCAAAGTATTAGACACATCAATTTTTATTACTAACATTTCTTCATAGTATATTATTTTGAACATTGACATTGATATACCTACAAGTCTTAAATTTCTGAACTGCTGTAAGCCAAAGGAAGTTCTTGGTTACACGGCATGTTGACAAAAGATTGGTATGAGGTTTTCAGGGCAGGAGGAGAAGGAGGTGACAGAAGATGAGATGGTTGGATGGCATCATCGACTGGAAAAAGGGTTTGAGCAAACTGTAGGAGACAGTGAAGGACTGGGAAGCCTAGTGTGTTGCAGTCCTTGGGGTCACAAAGAGTTGGACACAACTTGGCAACTGAACAACAACATCAGTGAAATTTTCAAAGTGGTATTAATCACTGGGGCTTCCCAGGTGGCTCAGCGGTAAAGATTCTTCCTGCAGTGCAGGAGACAAGGATGGAATCAGGTTAATCCCTGGGTCGGGAAGATCTGTACTGTACAAACTTCTGCCATATATAATCGACCACTTTAGAAATATTATTGGTCTAGATATAAAAGAGCTAAAATGTGAAACTACAGTCAAAATAAAATAATTTTAAAAGTTATTAAAATGTCCAGAATTCTTGTACAGTAATTATATAAAAGTGTGAGAGTGTATCTTAACTTATGTATTTAATAAAGAGACAAGTCTGTTTCTACATTTTCTGAGTATACGGCCAAAGTTTGTGATTCTTTTCAATTTATAGAAGATAAACATTATCAGGGGAATTTTTGAACATATATTAGAATTATTTCTTTTGAGTTAGAAATAGTTAAACCTTATTCACTTTACTAGATATGGTACCTTGATATTAGTTGATTTTGCTTAGAAAGTATCTCATATTTCAGTTTGACAGAAACAAAATTTGCTTACTCTCCTTAAGTTTTGACTATTTAAAACTATTTCAGAAATTATTTTTTAAACTTTATATATAATTGTATAAAAATAGAGATTCAATGTACACACAGATATAGTTTTTCTCTTTCCTTATATTTCTTGAATATTTTGCAGGAGTGAGACATAATTTGTCTGTTAATAAGCATAATCATCTGACTAGTTTTACCCTGCATAAACTTCAGAGCAATGTTTTTTCTGTGTCTCTTGGCTAGTAACATCTTTCATGTTCCAACAAGTCTGGCCATATTTTGCTTTAGCTTTGAATTAAGTCCTAGAAATTTGAAAGCAAAAAAAAAAATATTTTTTTAAGGAAGAGTATGTAGATTCTTGTCATATAATTTACAATCTTGATGGAACATTTTACATTATTTTTATGTTTTTTTCTTTTTAGTAAGTATTATCAGAAATCTAAGTTATGCTATAAGATCATAACTTTCTTCTAAACCAAGCTTTTTTAAAATTAAAGATGCTCTGGCAATAAAGCATAAAAAGTTGCTAAAATCCTCCAGAAGAATAAGAATAGAAGCCATTTCATTTCTTCTCTGGTAGGATCACCCATTGCCAAAAGGATTTTTTATTTTAAGAAAAACAATTTGTCTTTCCTTTGACTTGGATCATAAAGACACATAAAAATATACCCCTTATTCTTGTTATTCTTCATGGAGACGCTCCTATTTTATTTTATTTTTGCAATGTGTTTCCATTCTTTCCTGCTGCCATTTTTTCCAATTTATTTAATTCATTTCTAAAGGAATTTAATGCTAGACACAACTTGCTCATGAGTAGACACTCATTTTTTTAAAGAGTTATGCAAAATCCTGAGTAACTTTTCATATATAATGAAAGGGTGTCCAAGTATATGTGATTTCTTATACATACAAGCCCCCCCCCACACCCCGCCTTTTTTTTAACTACTCATGTGTTTCTGAATGCTACTGGTTACACAGGTTCAGGAGTTCTTCATGAATTCAATGGCATTCCTACTTCTTTAGTTAATTTCACCTCTTTCTGTGGATCTTCATAATGCTTGCATAGCAGAATTATACATTTGCCTTTAGTAAACATTTTGTAATTTGTAGGAAGACAACTATATCCATGAAGTCAAAAGTAAAATAATATAAAATACTAGCAAAATGATGTGACTTTTAGAAAGGATGTACTGAATATCTCTTTTTCACAGAAAATTCATTTATTATTTCTTAGTATTTCAAGTTAATGCATATGTTTCCAATTGTAGACAAGTTAGTTAAGGAAGGGCCCACTGCCACAAAGAATATAATGGAAACACTGCTTTATCCAATTGTACTGCAGAGGTTCAGGACAAAGGGTGTCACTTTTGTTGAAGATTATTTTGAGCTAAAGGCAATCAAGACTCTGTGGGTTCAAGAGAAAATATTGCCCGTCCCCGAGATAGTTAAAAAATATAAATTGGGGAATGTTTTTTAGAAGAGAGCCATTATCAAAGATAGATTTTTATCTATTGGCCCTATCTATGTGACAGGGCAAACATCTGATTTTCTTCTTATGGTTCTTTGCCCTTGGGAGCCCCAAGCTTCTATCCCATTCCTTAGCTCATTCATGCATGCTCAGTCACTCAGTCATGTCCCACTCTTTCTCACCCCATGGACACAGCCCACGAGGCTCCTGTAACCATGGGACTTCCCAAAAAGAATACTGTGATGGGGTGCCATTTCCTCCTTCAGGGATTGAACTTGTTTCCTCTACATTTCCTGCACTGGCAGGGAGATTCTTTAGCACTGACCTACCAGGGAAGCCCCTTCCTTAGCTCAGGATGGGTTATATGCCTCATTTTACTTTTCTGTCTCTGAATTTTCATTTATAATATGCATCATTCCTGTATGTACAGAATTAATTTGATTTTTTCCTGCTAATCTATTTCAGGTCAATTTAATTCTTAGAGCAGCCAGAAGAACCTAGAAGTGTAGAAGAACTGTTTCTTCCTGCTCAGCAATACTTTCCCACAAGTATCAGCTACATAATTTGCAGCTCTCAGTGAAAAACAAAAATGTTGGAGCTCTTGATCATATAGCATTTAAAATTCTTTAAGAGTAATACAATATAAAGCTTTCCTACTCTTCTGGATTTTCTCTCTTGATTGTCATTTTTTTGCTATTTAATATTTTTAAATAAAGAAAAAAATAAAATTTTAAATGTAATAATTTGCTTACTGTTCATCTGCATATTATGCCAGTTTTAAAAGGAAATATAAGATCATTTACCTGATCTGTAGAATCACTGAAATTACACAACTTGCATTTCATAGCTCATCAGTTCAGTTCAGTCACTCAGTCGTGTCCAACTCTTTGCAACCCCGTGAATCACAGCACGCCAGGCCTCCCTGTCCATCACCATCTCCTGGAGTTCACTCAGACTCATGTCCATCGAGCCCGTGATGCCATCCAGCCATCCCATCCTCGGTCGTCCCCTTATCCTACTGCCCCCAATCCCTCCCAACATCAGAGTCTTTTCCAATGAGTCAACTCTTCGCATGAGGTGGCCAAAGTACTGGAGTTTCAGCTTCAGCATCATTCCCTCCAAAGAAATCCCAGGGTTGATCTCCTTCAGAATGGACTGGTTGGATCTCCTTGCAGTCCAAGGGACTCTCAAGAGTCTTCCCCAACACCACAATTCAAACGCATCAATTCTTCAGTGCTCAGCCTTCTTCACAGTCCAACTCTCACATCCATACACGACCACAGGAAAAACCATAGCCTTGACTAGATGGACCTTAGTCGGCAAAGTAATGTCCCTGCTTTTGAATATGCTATCTAGGTTGGTCATAACTTTTCTTCCAAGGAGTAAGTGTCTTTTGATTTCATGGCTGCAGCCACCATCTGCGGTGATTTTGGAGCCCCAAAAAATAAAGTCTGACACTGTTTCCACTGTTTCCCCATCTATTTCCCATGAAGTGATGGGACCGGATGCATATATATTTCTTTCTTGCCCAAACAGTGAAAGCACTGTGCAAAAACTAACTCAATTATCTTATTTAATTTATTCACATGTGAGCATTCTACCTATTCCCTGTAATTTTGGCTAACTGATTAGTAAAGAAGAATTGTAAGGAAAAAGAATATGAGTTACCCTATCTTTCTTTAACTTTCTGTGACAAGCATTTTCAATTTCAATATTTGGTGTGGGAAGTAACATGAGTAAGATTTATATGGTGGATTTAACATGGTGGATTTATGTCTTAGAATGCAATTGCTTTCTTTCTGTATTTTAAGAAAATGTTGGTTCTAACAGAACATATACCTGTTAAGAGCTACCCATGTCTATTTTTTTTCAGTTATAAACATAGCATACTCATTTTGTACTCACTGGTTATCTCACTGAACTATTGTGCATTGTGATGTTCTCTGTAATTTGGTGTTCTTGGGGCATCGAAAATGCTATACATAAATAGGTTGAAAGAACACCAGATATGAATATGGGGCCTATCTTTTCTGTCTATACACTGGTGCTCTGGTCCATTGGATTTCACTTCCAAGACACAAATTAAAAAATAAAACTATCAAGAATTTCAAGGTGATATAGTGACCGAGTACAGAACCCTTTTGAGCTCAGGTTATTTTGCAATTGCAAATTAAAGCCAGCATCAACTAGTAAATAGCATTGTCTTTTATGTAAGGTTACCTGTTTTCATGAGCTCACACGTTCTCACTTCTTGGGCAGCTGTTTTTATTTAGAGAATAAGTTTTTTCATTATTATTTTAAGATCAAGTAATTGTGATAATTATCCATGACTTGTGCAGGGAAAAAAAGCTTTGAATATTATGATTAAATATTTTGATTTTTATTTCAAAGGGAAGTTAAATGCCATCCCCAAATCATCATCTCTTCCTGGTTCCATTGCATGCAGAGCCTCTTTTGTTTTGCTTTTCTTCTGGGAAACAAATGGCTCTCTGAAATGGACCCAAGAAGCCATTGAAGAAGTGGGACCTTATGCATACCTCATCTTGGATGGAATCTGACTTTTTGACTACTGATTATCTTAACATAGGCATCCAGAACATCTATCCATTGCTCCAGAAACTCAAATACTTTACTCAATCCTTACTCTAAAATAACTTAAGATTCTTTAAGAACAAGTATTTCCTGACTTGCATCAGAGTTAATCACAATTTCTGCCAGATAAGTTTAACAACCTTTAGTTTTTGTCCTTATCAGCCCCTGACTCCTCTTCCCCAGAACATTCTTTCAGTTTTTACTGAATCTGTGTCTCCCAAATTGCACAGCCTAAAACCCTAAATTCATCTCTTTGTTCTTTGCAGCCATGATATGGATTGCTGTTCAGTACTTCTTTTAATGAAAGGGAAGTAAACATTTGATTCTAAATTCTGAGACCAAATTTTTTTTTCCTCCTTACATAAACCATCAAAAAATACATATATTTTCAGTCTGTCCCATACCTTGAACTTCCGGGTAATAGGTGCAAAAATTGCTGAGTCTTTCTGGACTTCTGTCATTGAAATTGCCTCATTTTAATTGGCATCCAATCCCTAACTGTTAGATGTGTTTAACCTGCTATGTCAGTTATGATTCAATGAATGCCTTTCCATCTTCAGTACGTTGCTTACATACTGCTGTTCTTCTTCCTTCATGGTTTTCTAACTTTAATTATTCTACTACTGTGATTTCTGTCTTGTTTGAATGCAGGGTTTGGTTTTTTTTTTTTTTTTTATGTTTTTGTTTGTTTTGTATTTGTAATATGCCTTCTGACAATTATCCTGAAGCCAAAATGTAAAATAAGAAAAATTTGTAAAGCTAAGTAGCTTTGGGCTTACTTCCTAACATTTCAGTGAATCACTGATGCTTTAGAATTCTGAGGAAAAAAAAAATGTGCTGGCAGCTTTCCTTTTTTGCATTAGAAAGCAAAGCACACAAAAATTCATACTAACAAAGATGATTAGTTTGAATATCTTAAAAGGAAATTTCCAGTGACACTCAGACTTCAAGTGTTTTCTCTTTCAGTGACACTACTATTTAAACTATTGTAAACTCACATTGCTTTTTTGAAATTTCTTTAAAGGAATCTTTTCAGTGTAATCAAATTATCTGATACAGATTAAATTAATGGGATCCACATCATTAATTGATCACAATATGCAAATAGGGATATCAGTCCTAGTTTTATTAAAGTTTCATCCCTGATTTTTAGTCCAGATCTATTTTAAAATATATTGGGAATTTAGTCTTTATCCAGGCTCAATGCTTAGTCTTATAAGTGCAGATATACGAAGATACCGTAGTCATGGATTTACCAGTTTAGCTAGAGACATATGCTACAAACACATTTAACTTTGTTCTCTAAAATTATGTTCTTTTCCTTCAAATCTTTATAGATTGTCTCCTCTCCTTTTTCTTTCTTTCTTTTTTTTTTTTTTTTTTTTTGCTATCTTATTACTTTAAACTGCAGCTGGTTATATCTAACCTCATTATCACATGATGTTCACATTCTTCTCAATAATAAAGTAACTGAAACCCATATTCCTGATAGAGGTAAGATTGTATGTCAGCATTTCTTTGAGCCCATTGATCCACCAAGAGGAATTACCTAGAACAATGTGTGTTAGTTACTCAGTCCTGTCTGACTCTTTGTGACCCCATGGACTGTAGCCCACTGTAGGCTACTGTAGGACTGTAGGACTGAGCCCACAGTAGGACTGTAGGCTCCTCTGTTCTTGGAATTCCCCAGGCAAGAATACTGGAGTGGGTTCCCTTCTATATGGGATCTTCCTGACCCAGGGATCGAACCATGGTCTCCTGCATTGCAGGCAGATTCTTTACCATCTGAGCCACCAGAGAAGCCCATACTTAGTACAGTAATAATCCTCAAAAGGCTTGTTTGTGGACAATCTCTGAGAAGGGGCTGTCAGGAAGAGGCAATTGAGGGCATTGTAGCACACATTTGTCCCAAAAGCTCATAGAGTAGAGTTATTTGCAAAGAGCAGTATGAACACAGAAGAAAGATGTGTGGCTCTGTTAGGGAAAGCACACTGACTGAAACCGCCCACCCTCACTAGGCACCATAGTAACTATCTGCATGAGTTGTTTTATGACAGGAGATCCTGGTAAGGAACATGGAATTAATAAGCCTCCACCAATGGGAAGAGTTCAGGAAAGGTCAAAAGGAGACACCACATGTCCGACCATCTCCCAGAATCCTTCTCTCTGGCATCCATCTTGGCTAAACAAGGCATGTACCACCAGGAAGGACTCTGAGTCAGAATGATTGGCTAAGGACAACCCAGAAACTAATCCCATCACCATAAAACCCAAGACTGCAAGCCATGTGGCAGAGCTGTTCTCCTGGGTTCCCTTAGCCTACTGCTCTCCACCCGGGTGCCCTTTCCCAATAAAATCTCTTGCTTTGTCAGTACATGTGTCTCCTTGGACAATTCATTTCCAAGTGTTAGACAACAGACCAGTTTCAAGCCCAGGAAGGGGTACCCCTTCCTGCAATAGCTCCATCAATGAGCGGTTTCAGGCAATCTTCTACTGGACAGCACTGGAGTGAAATTTTTCATAAGCATTTAAGATCCAAACAAGTAGTTAATGAAATTCTCTTCCCCAAAAAAGGAGATGGGGAGAATCAGTGTACAGTATGGTATGAAAAGAGCAAGTTTAACTTTCTTGGAGTTTATGTTAAAACATGAGTAATCATGTAGTGGAATTGCTGCTTGATAGTTTGGTAGAACAAGGAGAAATTTTGAGAACTGTAATCAGGTAAATAATGATCAAATTTACTTATTCATAAATCATATTTCTAATTTTTAAAAATTCAAGAAATATAAATTTAGAAAGTAGCTATCAGATTTAGGAAAATTCTCAATTTGGGAACAAAAGTCTCCGAAAACAAACAAAAAAATAAAGTAAAATAAAGCCACCCCGAATACTTCTCTGACAGTAGTTTCACTTACTGAGTTCTATAAATTTACAGTCTTTGTAGGTCTTTGACTAGAGTTGGAAATCTGTGTAAATATGCTGATTTCAGTATAAAACCAATAACTTTTTAGACTCAGTGATACACAGGAATGTAATTATTACCTAACAAATAGAGTAACTGTTTTCTAAACGTCAGACACCTCATTTCTATTTATATTCACTGTATTATATTGCTGTTATAATGCTTCAAAGCAAACATCAGTCTTTGTTAAACACCAAAGTTATTGGTTCAATTTTGAATGCAGTTTTCATAGTCTGTTACATACTTTCAGAGCCTCATTCAGTCTGAATTAGGGTCAGTATTTTAAGAATTCCTTTAATTTTTTTCCAGCACTTTCAGTTTTCTACCTTACACTGATGTTCACACTTAGCTACTTGAAATGGTAACTATTTACATAGGAAATGTAGTACTTTTAAGGCCTGAAGGCTAACAATTATCCATTTTCTATTAATGAACACTATATTACTCAATGAAGACAGTTTATTATGATACAAAATATTAAGTTATACAAAGCTTTATTTCTAATATAGTGGTAAAGAAGGATATAAGCCATGATGACAGAGGCATTTTGAATCCTATTTTTCAAAAAAAATCAAACATGTAACCATACTGAATACCTACTATGCCCTAGACATTGTAAGTTCTTGACTTTGATAATATAATAAGAAAATGACCCTGACTTCAAGTAGTCTATAATAGAGGATACAGATAAGAAACAGAAGCTATATATATATGTAAAATTAACACTAAGATTGATGCTGTATCTTATCATTTACTAGAGTTTGGTACATACACATTAGGCAATTAAGAAATGTTTTTGAATGCATAGATTATGTCTAATACTGTTCTCTAATTTACAAACTTCACTTCTTCAGCAATGCCATTACATTTTGGAGAACACTATAAAATATAAAATCATCAACTCATGTAATACATTTTAGAAAATGTCTTTAAAATTATCTTAGAATAAAGGGTTTCATAAGGAACCTCATTGTGAAGTTAGAGAGGTGAGGATGGCTAAATATTATTCTAACATAATTTAGTTATGTTTAGCAATGAATCTGACCCAGATAACAGAAGATAAAGTAATCTTGGTTCATTAAATTGCTTCTACTACAACTTTTATGATTCTGGGTGAGGTAAAACTGAAGTGCTTTAATAGACGACAAGGTCATATTCAGAGATGTCAGGCGTTTGATGTCATGCATAGAACATTGGTAGAACTTTGATTGCCACCAATTTTCTTTGTTTTTGACATCTGCTTCCTGTGGTATAGAAAGTGGGGATAGATGCAAAAATAAAGTGTAGGACAAATATTAATTGTGACAATCAGTGTTCCTGCAGTTTTGAAACAAGGATTTTTGTTTTAATCAGCAAACAATCACATACAATAAATGAATCTTTTAAAAAACAAATTGATAACACAAGACAAAAAATCCTTGGTGCAGTCACATAAACTTTTGAAATTTCAAATGAGAAGACATGAAAAGTTTATAAATTGTTAAATAATGATGAATTATTTAGAGTTATAATTCCACTTGGTTTTAAATGAAAAAAAAAAAAAGTGTGGTTTAACTTAAAAAATGGGGAAAGGGGAATTTATCAGTTGTAATGCAAATAACTATAGGGATTTAGAATACGTGTTCCCCAAAAGTGCTTGTTTGAAATGTGGATTATTTTGAGCTGAGAGCAACAAAGAAACAACTGCCCCACCTTTAACTTCTTAGAACTTACATACACCTCATCCCCGCCTCCAAAAAGAATTATTAACACCAAAAAAATTAATCTAATAGAACCACCTGTGTGGCAGGGCAAATATCTAATTACAAAAACATCTGCTAAACCTTGGTTACTATAGTTTATGATGACCTTCCTGTCCTTGAAGCCCCAGGCCCCTATGCCACTCCTAAGATCAGGACGGCACATAAACCTCATTTTATCTTTCTGTCTCTGAACCTCTCTTGTATGTGGAGTCCTTGGCACTCTCATAGATGTAGGGTTCTTGTATATACAAGTTAAAATTTGATTATCTCCAGTTAATCACTTCATGGGAAATAGATGGGGAAACAGTGGAAACAGTGTCAGACTTTATTATTTGGGGCTCAAAAATCACTACAGATGGTGACTGCAGCCATGAAATTAAAAGATGGTTACTCCTTGGAAGGAAAGTTATGACCAACCTAGATCAGTTCAGTTCAGTCTCTCAGTCGTGTCCGACTCTGTGACCCCATAAATCACAGCATGCCAGGCCTCCCTGTCCAACACCATCTCCCGGAGTTCACTCAGACTCATGTCCAACAAGTCCGTGATGCCATCCAGCCATCTATCCTGGGTCGTCCCCTTCTCCTCCTGCCCCCAATCTCTCCCAGCATCAGAGTCTTTTCCAATGAGTCAACTCTTCGCATGAGGTAGCCAAAGTACTGGAGCTTCAGCTTTAGCATCATTCCTTCCAAAGAAATCCCAGGGCTGATCTCCTTCAGAATAGACTGGTTGGAACTCCTTGCAGTTCCAGGGACCCTCAAGAGTCTTCTCCAACACCACACTTCAAACGCATCAATTCTTTGGCAATCAGCCATCTTCACAGTCCAACTCTCACATCCATACATGACCACTGGAGAAACCATAGCCTTGACGAGGCGGACCTCAGTCGGCAAAGTAATGTCTCTGCTTTTGAATATACTATCTAGGTTGGTCATAAATTTTCTTCCAAGGAGTAAGCGTCTTTTAATTTCATGGCTTGTAGTCACTATCTGCAGTGATCTTGGAGCCCCCCAAAATAAAGTCTGACACTGTTTCTACTGTTTCCCCATCTATTTCCCATGAAGTGATGGGACCAGATACCATGATCTTCATTTTCTGAATGTTGAGCTTTAAGCCAACTTTTTCACTCTCCTCTTTCACTTTCATCAAGAGGCTTTTTAGCTCCTTTTCACTTTCTGCCATAAGAGTGGTGTCATCTCCATATCTGAGGTTATTGATATTTCTCCCAGCAATCTTGATTCCAGCTTGTGTTTCTTCCAGTCCAGCATTTCTCATGATGTACTCTGCATATAAGTTAAATAAGCAGGGTGGCAATATACAGCCTTGACGTGCTCCTTTTCCTATTCGGAACCAGTCTGTTGTTCCATGTCCAATTCTTACTGTTGCTTCCTGACCTTCATACACATTTCTCAAGAGGCAGGTCAGGTGGTCTGGTATTCCCGTCTCTTTCAGAATTTTCCACAGTTGATTGTGATCCACACAGTCAAAGGCTTTGGCATAGTCAAGAAAGCAGAAACAGATGTTTTTCTGGAACTCTCTTGCTTTTTCCATGATCCAGCAGATGTTGGCAATTTGATCTCTGCTTCCTCTGCCTTTTCTAAAACCAGCTTGAAAATCAGGGAGTTCATGGTTCACATATTGCTGAAGTCTGGCTTGGAGAATTTTGAGCATTACTTTAGTAGCATGTGAGATGAGTGCAATTGTGCAGTAGTTTGAGCATTCTTTTGCATTGTCTTTCTTTGGAATTGGAATGAAAACTGACCTTTTCTAGTCCTGTGGCCACTGCTGAGTTTTCCAAACTTGCTGGCATGTTGAGTGCACCACTTTCATGGCATCATCTTTCAGGATTTCAAACAGCTCCACTGGAATTCCATCACCTCCACTAGCTTTGTTCATAGTGATGCTTTCTAAGGCCCACTTGACTTCACATTCCAAGATATCTGGCTCTAGATTAGTGATCACATGATCATGATTATCCTTGTCGTTAAGACCTTTTTTGTACAGTTCTTCCGTGTATTATTGCCACCTCTTTTTAATATCTTCTGCTTCTGTTAGGTCCAGACCATTTCTGTGCTTTATCGAGCCCATCTTTGCATGCAATTTTCCCTTGGTATCTCTAATTTTCTTGAAGAGATCTCTAGTCTTTCCCATTCTGTTGTTTTCCTCTATTTCTTTGCATTGATCGCTGAAGAAGGCTTTCTTATCTCTCCTTGCTATTCTTTGGAACTCTGCATTCAGATGCTTATATCTTTCCTTTTCTCCTTTGCTTTTTGCCTCTCTTCTTTTCACAGCTATTTTTAAGGCCTCCCCAGACAGCCATTTTACTTTTTTGCATTTTTTTCCCATGGGGATGGTCTTGATCCCTCTCTCCTGTACAATGTCACAAACCTCATTCCATAGTTCATCAGGCACTCTATCCATCAGATCTAGGCCCTTAAATCTATTTCTCACTTCCACTGTATAATCATAAGGGATTTGATTTAGGTCATACCTGAATGGTCTAGCAGTTTTCCCTACTTTCTTCAAATTAAGTCTGAATTTGGCAATAAGGAGTTCATGGTCTGAGCCACAGTCAGTTCCCAGTCTTGTTTTTGTTGACTCTATAGAGCTTCTCCATCTTTGGCTGCAAAAATATAATCAATCTGATTTCGGTGTTGACCATCTGGTGATGCCCATGTGTAGAGTCATCTCTTGTGTTGTTCGAAGAGGGTGTTTGTTATGACCAGTGCATTTTCTTGGCAAAACTCTATTAGTGTTTGGCCTACTTCATTCCGCATTCCAAGGCCAAATTTGCCTGTTACTCCAGGAGTTTCTTGACTTCCTACTTTTGCATTCCAGTCCCCTATAATGAAAAGGACATCTTTTTTGGGTGTTAGTTCTAAAAGATCTTGTAGGTCTTCATAAAACCATTCAGCTTCAGTTTCTTCAGCATTACTGGTTGGGGCATAGACTTGGATAACTGTGATATTGAATGGTTTGCCTTGGAGACGAACAGAGATCATTCTGTCGTTTTTGAGATTGCATCCAAGTACTGCATTTCGGGCTCTTTTGTTGACCATGATAGCTACTACATTTCTTCTGAGGGATTCCTGCCTGCAGTAGTAGATGTAATGGTCATCTAAGTTAAATTCACCCATTCCAGTCCATTTTAGTTCGCTGATTCCTAGAATGTCGATGTTCACCCTTGCCATCTCCTGTTTGACCACTTCTAATTTGCCTTGATTCACGGACCTGACATTCCAGGTTCCTATGCAATATTGCTCTTTACAGCAATGGATCCTGCTTCTATCACCAGTCACATCCACAACTGGGTATTGTTTTTGCCTTGGCTCCATCCCTTCATTCTTTCTGGCGTTATTTCTCCACTGATCTCCAGTAGCATATTGGGCACCAAATGACCTGGGGAGTTCCTTTTTCAGTATCCAATCATTTTGCCTTTTCCTACTGTTCATGGGGTTCTCAAGGAAAGAATACTGAAGTGGCTTGCCATTCTCTTCTCCAGTGGACCACATTCTGTCAGTCCTCTCCACCATGACCCGACCGTCTTGGGTTGCCCCACAGGCATGGCTTGGTTTCATGGAGTTAGACAAGGCTGTGGTCCTAGTGTAATTAGACTGACCAGTTTTCTGTGAGTATGGTTTCAGTGTGTCCGCCCTCTGATGCCCTCTTGCAACACTTACCATCTTACTTGGGTTTCCCTTACCTTGGTGTGGGATATCTCTTCACGGCCGCTCCAGCAAAGCACAGCCACTGTTCCTTACCTTGGACGAGGGGTAACTCCTTACCACTGCAGTTCCTGACCTTCAACGTGGGATAGCTCCTCTAGGCCCTCCTGTGTCTGCACAGCCACCACTCCTCGGGTTGCTCCTCCCGGCAGCCGGCCCTGGCCTCGGGCGTGTCTGTCTCTCGCAGCTGCTGCCCCTGGCCTCAGGCTCAGGGTGGCTCTTCAAGGTCACCGTCCCTGGCCACAGGCGCGAGGTGACTTCTCCTGGCCGCCCCTAATCTCGGACGCGGGGTTTTTCCTCCCAGCAGCCACTGGCCTCCGACCTGCGGTAGCTCCTCCTGGCCGCCGCCCGGACATCGGACACGGGGTGTCCCCTCTCAGCCACCATCCCTGACTTCGGACACGGGGTGTCTCCTCCCGGCCTCCGCCCCTGACTTTGGACTCGGGGTAGCTCCTCCCAGCGGCCGCCCCTGACTTCGGACGCAGGATAGCTCCTCTCGGCCGCTGCCCCTGACCTCCAATGCAGGGTAGCTCCCCTCGGCCATTCCTCCGCCATCGCAGCCTGGCACTCTAGGCCACTATCCCTGACCTCGAACGTGGGGAAGCTCCTTTCGGCCGCTCAGTGAGCCAGCTCGCAGCCGCCTGCGCTCAGTGAGCCGGCTCGCAGCCGCCTGCGCTCAGTGAACCGGCAATAGCACATTGAAAAGCAGAGACATCACTTTGCCAACAAAGGTCCGTCTAGTCAAGGCTATGGTTTTTCCAGTGGTCATGTATGGATGTGAGAGTTGGACTGCAAAGAAAGCTGAGCACCGAAGAATTGATGTTTTTGAACTGTTATTGGAGAAGACTCTTGAGAGTCCCTTGGACTGCAAGGAGATCCAACCAGTCCATGCTGAAGGAGATCAGCCCTGGGATTTCTTTGGAAGGAATGATGCTAAATCTGAAACTCCAGTCCTTGGCCACCTCATGCGAAGAGTTGACTCATTGGACAAGACTCTGATGCTGAGAGGGATTGGGGGCAGGAGGAGAAGGGGATGACAGAGGATGAGATGGATGGATGGCATCACTAGACATGAGTCTGAGTGAACTCCGGGATTTGGTGATGGACAGGGAAGCCTGGCGTGCTGCGATTCATGGGGTCGCAAAGAATCAGACACGACTGAGCGACTGAACTGAACTTAATCTGCCTATATTAGTCCTCAATCATGTCCACCTCTGCACCCCATGGACTGTGGCCTGCCAGGCTCCTCTGTTCATGGGATTCTCCTGGCAAGAACACTGGAGTGGGCCACCATTCCCTTCTCCAGGGAATCATCCTGACCCAGAGATGGAACCCAAGTTTCCCTCATTGCAGGCAGATTCTTTACCATCTGAGCACAGGGAGACTGAATTATGCCTAATGCCATTTAAATTATTCAATCAGCCCAAAGAAAGGAAAGGAAGTGAAAAAATTTGCTTATCCTGATATAACTGTGGTACTTTACTTTCAACTTTCCTTAAAACAAGGGAGATTATAAAAGCTAATTCTATATTAATGATTATTAAATAGATAAAAACAATTACTACTACAGTTCACAAAATAATGTTGGAAAACTCTAAGAGATGGGAGTTCCAGATCACCATAGCTGCCTCCTGAGAAACCTATATGCCTATAAAAAAGCAACAGAACTGGATATAGAAAAATGGACTGGTTCAAAATTGAGAAAAGAGTTCATCAAGGCTGTATATTGTCACCCTATTTATTCAACTTATATGCAGAGTACATCATGCAAAATGCATGGATGGATGAGTCACAAGCTGGAATCAAGATTGCCTAGAGAAGTATCAACAACTTCAGATATGAAGAGGTTACCACTCTCATGGCTCTAATGGTAGAAAGCAAAGAGGGACTAAAGAGCCTCTTGATGAAGGTGAAAGAGGAGAGTGAAAAAGCTGGCTTAAAACTCAACATTCAAAGAGTGAAGATCATGGCATCCAGTCCCCTCATTTCATGGCAAATAGATGTGGAAAAAGAGGAAACAGGGACAGACTATTTTCTTGGGTTCCAAAATTACTGTGGACAGTGACTGCAGCCATGATATTAAAAGTGGCTTGCTGCTTGGCAGAAAAGCTATGACAAACCTTGACAGTAAGTATATTAAAAGGTAGAGACATTAGTTTGCCAACAAATGTCCCTATATTCAAAGCTATGGTTTCAACAGTAATCATGTACAGATGTGAGAGTTGGACCACAAAGAAGGCTGAGCACTGAAAAATTGATGCTTTTGAACTGTGGTGTCAGAGATCACTCTTGAGAGTCCTTCAGATTGCAAGGAGATCAAACCAGTCAATCCTAAAGGAAACCAACCCTGAATATTTGTGGACAGACTGATGCGAAGCTGAAGTCTCCTTTACTTTGGCCACCTGATACAAAGAGCCTACTCATTGAAAAAGACCCTGATGCTGGGAAAGATTGAAGACAGGAGGAAAAGGGGACAACAGAGGATGAGATGATTGGATGGCATTACCAACTCAATGGACATGAGTTTGAGCAAACTCCAGAAGATGGTGAAGGACAGGGAAGCCTGGCGTGCTGCAGTCCATGAGCTCACAAAGAGTCAGACAGGACTGAATAACCAAACAATGGCTTTTCCAGTAGTTATATACAGATCTGAGAGCTGGATCATAAAGAAGGCTGGGTGCCAAAGAACTGATGATTTTGAATTGTGGTGCTAGAAAAGACTCTCGAGAGTCTGTTGGACAGCAAGGAGATCAAACTAGTCTATCCTAAAGGAAATCAACTCTGAATATTAACTGGGAGGACTGAAGCTGAAGCTCTAATACTTTGTCCATGTGGTGGGAAGAGCCGACTCATTGGAAAAGACCCTGATGCTGGGAAAGATTGAGGAAATGAGGGGAAGGGGATGACAGAGGATGAGATGGTTGGATGGCATCATTGACTCAATGGACATGAGTTTGAGCAAACTCTGGGAAACAGTGATGGACAGGGAAGCCTGGCATGCTGCAGTCCATGGGATAGGAGAGAATCAGACAGGACTTAGTGATTGAACAACAACACATTTTTGAGTGTCTGGGTTAATATATCTATTGTTCTTTAAGAATGCAGATTTTTGATACAGGTAGTGGATCCAGCTCATGCAGGTCCCTGTACAACATGCAGCCTTAGAGGGGCTTCTCCTCCTAGCAGTTTTGTAACTTTTATTTATTTATTTATTTTTAATCACTATCTCTTGGCTTCTCCATGTGTTAGTAAAAACACCATGAATCCTACAATGTTGTTGTAGAATCAGCGAGAAAAATTTTTATAAAGTACTTATTGCATACATTATATTGCAAAAAAAAAAAACCTACCTGGAATAAAGTTGGTGCCAAATAAATGTAAACTGAAGAAAAATAAATGTACTATTTTTCAGAAATAAAGGGGGAGACACTGTCAGTAAGAAAATGAATCCAAACTCTTGTTATCTTTAAAGTTTCTAAAGTGGCAATACTTTGGTAACTCAAACATGTTTACTAATAGAGTATGAAAAAGTATAATCATCAGACTTACAATAAAAACTTTAGAAGGGGAAAGTATAATGATATTGTCTGATAACTAAAGTATAACTTTAGTATTGTGGACTGACCCAGAATTATAATTGCATGCACCTATATTTTAAACTATATATATATTAAACTATACACACACCAACATATATATATATATATGAGAAACTATATCACAGTGTTTTTCTATGCTATACAGATATTTTTGCACTATTTGTTTTTCTATTTTGGAAAAATACTTAATACAGTTTTCCTCCTCCATGTACATATAGCAGATAGTAAGGTATGCCCAGTTGTACATTCTTCTTTATAACACACACCCTCACCCTGAAGCTTTATCAGAGTGAATTCGGAAATGACTATTGTACCTCATCAGTTGTAACTTCCTTTACATACATTATTCTTGCTCCAATAAATCTTATTGCACATTAATCCATAATGCATCATCAATTCAATATTAACACATTTACCCTGCAAAGCAGAGTTAACCAGCATGAACCTCTAAACATGTATACAACAGAATAGTGGGAAATGATACTTTGTCAAATGATAATGATACAAAGTAGAATACAAAAGGGGCCTTAATAGGGCCCTCAAATATTTCAGGAAATTAACATTTTTCGCATAGCTAACTACCTTGTGTCAGATCTTTTCCTCAGTTTTTAAAATACACAGGCTTAGTTTTATTTGATTTCCCTTAAACATTGTGGATCACAATAAACTGTGGAAAATTCTGAAAGAGATGGGCATACCAGACCACTTGACGTGCCTCTTGAAAACCTATATGCAGGTCAGGAAACAGCAGTTAGAACTGGACATGGAACAGGCTGGTTCCAAATAGGAAAAGGAGTACATCAAGGCTGTATATTGTCACCCTGCTTATTTAACTTATATGCAGAGTACATCATGAGAAACGCTGGGCTGCAAAAAGCACAAGCTGGAATCAAGACTGCCAGGAGAATTATCAATGACCTCAGAGATGCAGATGACACCACCCTTATGGCAGAAAGTGAAGCGGAACTAAAAAGCCTCTTGATGAAAGTGAAAGAGGAGAGCAAAAAAGTTGGCTTAAAGCTCAACATTCAGAAAACTAAGATCATGGCATCTGGTACCATCACTTCATGGGAAATAGTTGGGGAAACAGTGTCAGACTTTATTTTTTTGGGCTCCAAAATCACTGCAGATGGTGACTGCAGCCATGAAATTAAAAGATGCTTACTCCTTGGAAGGAAAGTTATGACCAACCTAGATAGCATATTCAAAAGCAGAGACATTACTTTGCCAACAAAGGTCCATCTAGTTAAAGCTATGGTTTTTCCAGTGGTCATGGATGGATGTGAAAGTTGGAGTATAAAGAAAGCTGAGCGCCGAAGAATTGATGCTTTTGAACCATGGTGTTGGAAAAGACTCTTGGAAGTCCCTTGGACTGCAAGGAGATCCAACCAGTCCATCCTAAAGGAAATCAGTCCTGGGTGTCCATTGGAAGGACTGATGCTGAAGCTGAAACTCCAATACTTTGGCCACCACATGCGAAGAGTTGACTCACTGGAAAAGACCCTGATGCTGGGAGGGATTGGGGGCATGAGGAAAAGGGGACGACAGAGGATGTGATGGCTGGATGGCATCACCAACTCGATGGACATGAATTTGAGTGAACTCTGGTAGTTGGTGATGGACAGGGAGGTCTGGCTTGCTGTGATTCATGGGGTCGCAAAGTCAGACATGACTGAGCGACTGAACTGAACTGAAACATTGTGAAGTCAACATTAGAATTACCATTTTATTGATGACAAAAAAAAAACAAAACACTCTAAAATTAGTAAAGTTTAAGATACTCTTTTGAGTTCTATTTCAGTATCCCCTGCTTCAATATCCTCTTCAATATCCCAATACAGATTGGTTAATATTCATAGAATACCTTCAAATATCCATAGTCTCTCATTGCCCTTCCCTATATCTACTGTCAAATGCTTATTTCAGCCTTTGTAATCTTTTGTTTGGGCTATTCCCGTTAACTCACTGCCTCCAGTTTTAAATATCTCCTTTCACCTTCCCACACATCAGTCAGGTCATGTTAGTTCTTCATATGAAATCCTTCAGGGATTCCCTATTGTGTGAGGATGAAGAGAAAGCTAAATTTATGACACAATAAGTGTAAGAGTAAGAGCAACTTTCTGAGTTGCCTCCTCCTGTTCCACTCCACTTCTCTCCTGCAACCCCTGCCCTGAAACCTGATGCTCCCTCTTCAGAAAGGTATTTGTAGTTTGTGGTCTAATTGTGCACAATCATGATTCTGAGCCGATTTGTCCTCAGTGTGGGTTTTCATATTTATTTTCCACAACCCAAGTCAACATTGCCTCCTCTGTAAAGTATGCCAGATGGAAAGAGTTATCTCTGAGATGGTTGATCACCATGTACCATATAGACTGCAAACCTATGGGGAAACTATTCTGGAAAATATGCCTTGGAGAAAAAAGAATCATCTTATATTTGAATTTATTATACTACAAGGTACTTCTCCAGTTTACTGTTCATTTAATTACTATTTTGAAAAAAAAAAAGAGCTTTGAGGAAGAAGCATTTGTTGGAAACAGCTTTCATCATTTCTGACTCTGGAAGCTTTTTTATGGGTCACATAATAGCATTTGTTTAAAAAAAAAGAATAAAAAGTCACTTTATGATATATCAGTAGTTATTCATAAATTGAGGCCCTCAGTATTATTAGTGTTGGATACTAACAAAAATAACCCATTTAAATATCACTTTTGAAAAGTCATATATAAATGTATTATAAAGATAAAACATAGAGCTCAAAAATACATGAAGGAAGCATGAGGGAGAAAACAGTCATTTTAATGTGATGTCTTAGGATAAAATTTCCAGTGACAGGAATGTACAAGACTTTTTAAGTACTATATTTTGGAAAATAGGCAGAAGTGAGGATGATGTGCTTTAGAAAACTGAGTTAGTTGCTTCATAAAGCAGCTGCCATGATGACTAGACAGTGATATCTAGGATTCACATGAAAAGTTTGAGAAAATTGCTTCATAAAATATGAGTAGAAAAAGCTATAACTTTATGTTAAAATATTATTCTACATAGTGCTATTTAATGTGCTCATGTCATAAATGTATTGATCCTGTATTAGAAGTATGCAGTATCTGATTTTTTATTCAGAATACAAAAATTATTTTTGTTGCCTTTTCTTATGTGGAAAGTAGAAAACTGTTTTATAGTATCATATCTTATTTTTGGACATATGCAATACTTTTAATGGCTCTTTTGCTTTGCACTACATTTCAAAATTTATTTTTAATTGGAGGATATTTGTTAGAACAGTAGATTCCTTAAAAACTAGGAATAAAACTACTATATGACACAGAAATCCCACAACTGGGCACATACCCTGAGAAAACCATAAGTGAAAAAAATACATGTACCCCAGTGTTCACAGCAGCACTATGTATGATAGCCAGGACATGGAAGCAACCTAGATATCCATCAACAGATAAATGGATAAAAAGTTGTGGTATATATATATTATGAATAGTACCCAGCCATAAGGAGGAACACATTTGAGTCAGTTCTAGTGAGGTGTTTTAATTTTTATCAATCACTTTTCCTTAGCATGTCACTGGTTTCTTAATGAACAGAGAAAGCAAACTACACACAGAAAGGCTGTCTTGTCAATAAACAGCATTATCACCAGGTCTTGGGCAGTTCTCAGCTAAGAGTAGGTACTTAATAAATACTGCTAGAACAGATCATGAAATCATTGCCTCCTTACCCACTTCACAATGATTGATGCTCAGGTGGGGAGGGGATTGTTAAGTTTTTCTAGCAGGAATATATAATTTCAATGAATGCTGAATAAATAAATATCATACAATAGCTGAACAGAGGAAGTCTGAATTAAATCCAGATTTGTTTTATGCTAAATCTCACAGTATTTCAATCGCCTCTGGGAAAAAAAAAATACACACACAGAAAATCAATAGATTATTTCTATCTTTGAGTGGGATTAGTTTAGGGAAAATATTGTGAATATAATAAGGCTGAATTCAGTTTTTCCACAATCCCTTAATAGTGACTTACTTATACACTAAATTTTATTTACCAGTCTAATTTTAGGTCCATAGTTTCTACCTGAATGGGCATTCCCAGCAGCATATGCTGCTCTTGAGGTAGAAATTAAATGCTTGAGGCTGAATGACTAGTTTTACTCTTCTGGACAGAGTCTACAAAGGACTTATAAAACAAGAAAGTGTTTTACCCCCTGGATATTAACAGTTAAAATGAAAGATCTTTATATAAACAACTTCATTAAAGCACTCATTTTCTTCAGCCATTACTTCTGTAGGTTAGCCTGTCAGACTACACAAACACCAACCCAACCCTATTCTATCCTTCTGGAAATAGGATCCCTTAATTAGACCCAAGTATCCTGTGTCATTCTATTAAGATTCACAACAATCTGTGTCCAGTGTTTTTGAGTCTAAGAATCAAAAAGTCCCATACTAAACCCTTTGTGTGCTAGAGACAAGTCAAAGACAGATCTGTGTTGATTCATTATATTAACTCTAGACAGCTACTAAGAAAGTCCTAATCATTGTTTCCTAAAAGCATTTTATACCTATAATACCCTACTTTTCGTTCAGGTGCCACGTAGTCACATAATTCTTTTTTTTTTCAATTGAGTTTGGTTTGCAGCTTAGAAACCTATAAAGATGTCTCCTTCCTTTGAATTTATAATATTAAGTACTTGTCTCTCATGATGTAATCATGCAATACCATATCATTTATCTCCCATTGTTTGATAGTTCACTTCCATATATAACTAATTATAAGACAGCAAAAGGATTGCACTCATTAATCTCTCCTTTTAACTGAGGAATTAGTAAACTATTCTTCATCTGAATCAATACTTTGCCAGATGTCTTGTACTGAACTCTGTCTTTTGGTTTACACTTGACCTAAACAATTGACTGCAGAAGACTTCCTCTGCATTTGATTTATGTTTAAATGAAAGTTGCTCAGTCATGTCTGACTCTGACTCCATGGACTATACAGTTCATGAAATTTTCCAGGTCAGAATACTGGAGTGGATAACCATTCAGTTCTCTCAACCAGGGATCGAACCCAGGTCTCCCTCATTGCAGGTGCATTTTTTACCAGCTGAGCCACTACTAAGCCCTGATTTATGTTTATATTAATTATAATATAGAGACCTACTCTCATTTTCTGTTGCAGGTGGTGTTTCACTGTCTTTTTTGGTAAAATACCATGTTACCAATTCCTATAAGGGCCTTGATTTATCTGTCTTTACTTAGGGTCCTCATAATATCAGTTAATCAACCAAAGTCTCAGTTTATTCTCAAAGTTCTTGGTATTTTAGAAATACTACCCTTTCTTGATTGGGCTTCCCCAGTGTCTCAGTCAGTAAAGAATTCTCTTGCAATGCAGGAGATTGCCTGCAACGCAGGAGACCCAGGTTCAATCTCTGAGTCTGGAAAACACCCTAGAGAAAGAAATGGCAATCCACTCCAGTATTCTAGGCTGGGAAATTCCATAGACAGAGGGGCCTGGATGGCTACAGACTGTGGGGTTGCAAGAGTTAGACATGACTTGGTAACGAAACCACCACCAGCAGCACCATTCCTTGATTATACTTGTGCTGTCAGTTGACTCAGAGCTTGAATTCCTGGTAGGGATTTGAGAGAAAGACACTCTCATAAATTGTTGCATAACATATGAACTTTTTAAAACTCCTTGTTCCTTTTGTTCCAGACTGGCTTCCCCTCACCTAAAGTAATTTTATCTTCCTTCCCAAATGTACAACACATTAACCCTTTGCTCAGGTACACAAAGATTCGCATCCAGTCACTTCATCTGGCTAAAATTTATCTTACTCATGAGGTCTTCTTGCTTCCTCTGGTATATCGAGCTATAGACTAAACTTTTTTTTTCCTGTCCTCTCCTTCAAATTTGTATACCAAACACATAACAGCAAAATAGGGACAAAACTTCTCCTTTTATTAGGAGGAAAAAAAAAAAAAAAACTGATGAAAGATACAGGCTTAAAGCAATTCTGAAATCCCAAGAGAAGGAAAATACCATTCATGACTTTAGTAATCACTTTTAAAACAATTTCTAATTTATGGTACTGCCACATCAACTATAGTTATAAGTGTGGCTTATCTCAGCTTTATGCACATTAATTTGGATTCTACTTTTTGATATGCTGTTTACAATGGAGTATTTATTTTGATAAATTTGTTGTTCATAGATATTGATTATTAAGAAAAAAATGTTGGAATAACTGATCTGAAATGAAAATTGATATTTATACTAATTTAAAAAATGATTTGAGATTAGAAGTTCTGAGGTACAGAGATAATTTATGATATTTACTCATTTGTTTGTGAATCTTAAAACTTCTATTTTTGTATTCTCAGGTATAGTTGCTCATTTCTTGGTATTCAGTTGAATCTGGAACTAAACTATCACAATAAATGAAGAAAATAAATCCATAAAATAACATTTTCCTCTTTAAGTCTGCAGATAACACAATTTTATATGTTATATTGTTATCTGAATTCTTATGTTTGTGTTTAATATTTGGTGAAAAGAAAAAATAAATATTCCAATATAAGAAGAAATAATAAAAGTAATGTTTGGAATTGCTATTTCTAACAGCTATCCAGTTAGGAAGAGAAAGACAATTCAATGTGTGCTCCCTGCTAGAAAAGCTAATCTAATAGTTTTGATACAGATGCATGAATATTGAAGTCAGTGTGTGTGTATGTGCATGCACTCAGTCATGTCTGAGTCTTTGTGACCCCACTGACTGTAGCCCGCCAGGCTCCTCTGTCCATGGGATTTTCCATGCAAGAATCAATACATACAAGTTAACTTACTTTGTAAAATGAAAGAAACATAAAAAATGAGTGTCTTGTGAGGTAGATAATTAGATAAACTCAGTATTCTAGGATACATTATTATATTACGTAGCTTTAAAGAGCAAAAATCTTTTGCCAAGATTTTTGAAATATAAAGAATTTTCATAATTTTCTTTAAAATCAGAGAAAGACCACTACAGACACAATGCATTTATATAAATATAATGGCCATTTTTCTTAGTATTTGCTTGGAGTTGAGAAAGGGGTAATGGAGACCAGAATTTTTTTGAATACTTATGTCCAACTTTTTATTATTTTTGATTATAATAGCACTAAAAGATTCACATCATCCAGGTTTCCTAGGTCAACTTGACTTTGAAGCTCTTTCTCCTATACAAAACTTCAAAATAGGATTTTCTTAAGTGTTCATCACATTATTCCATGGTAGAAAATTAAATGAAAAGCATTAAATTTAGGATCAGACACATTGATACCATCCAGCGATGATGGTTTAGGCAATGAATAGTAGCCAGGTATGGTCAATCTTTGAATTTTTTTTTTTTTTAAAGTTCCCTGGGTAATGGTCTTCAACTATAAAATGGGGATAAAGAATACAGTTTCAGTATTAAATACCAGTGCAAATACCTGTACATTTTGAATTCTCTGATACAGGTGAGATAATAATTACAAAAGGGAAGCCTGATATGCTACAGGCTATGGGGTCACAGGAGAAGGCAACGGCAACCTACTCCAGTACTCTTGCCTAGAAAATCTCATGGATGGAGGAGCCTGGTAGGCTGCAGTCCACGGGGTCGCGAAGTCGGACACGACTGAGCGACTTCACTTTCATTTTTCACTTTCATGCATTGGAGAAGGAAATGGCAACTCACTCCAGTGTTCTTACCTGGAGAATCCCAGGGATGGGGAAGCCTGGTGGGCTGCCGTCTATGGGGTCGCACAGAGTAGGACACGACTGAAGCGACTTAGCAGTAGCAGCAGCAATGGGGTCACAAAGAGTCAGATATGACTGAACGAATGAACTGAACTGATGAAACGTTTTGTGCTCCTACATAGTGCATACTACATGGAGACAGCAGTTTTACATCAAAAAGT
The DNA here is from genome assembly GCF_023091745.1 of Budorcas taxicolor. NCBI lineage: Eukaryota > Metazoa > Chordata > Mammalia > Artiodactyla > Bovidae > Budorcas > Budorcas taxicolor. The sequence goes on along the minus strand of NC_068921.1, from coordinate 60,252,924 downwards.
ATAAAATGCATTATATTATTTTTAATAAATGCATGAAATGAATTAGGTGGTCCATATTTAAAGTGTCAGTTCAGTTCAGTCGCTCAGTCATGTCCAACTATTTGTGACCCCATGGACTGCAGCACACCAGACCTCTCTGTCCATCACCAACTCCTGGGCTTTACTCAAACTTATGTCCATTGAGTCGGTGATGCCATCCAAGCATCTCATCCTCTGTCATCCACTTCTCCTCCCGCCTTCAATTTTTCCCAGCATCAGGGTCTTTTTAAATGAGTCAATTCTTCACATCAGATGGCCAAACTGCTGGAGTTTCAGCTTTAGCATCAGTCCTTCCAATGAATATTCAGGACTGATTTCCTTTAGGATGGACTGGTTGGATCTCCTTGCAGTCCAAGGGACTCTCAAGAGTCTTCTCCAACACCACAGTTCAAAAGCATCAATTTTTCGGTACTCAGCTTTCTTCACAGTCCAACTCTCACATCCATACATGACTACTGGAAAAACCATAGCTTTGACTAGACAGACCTTTGTTGCCAAAGTAATGTCTCTACTTTTTAATAAGCTATCTAGGTTGGTCATAACTTTTCTTTCAAGGAATAAGCATCTTTTAATTTCAAGGCTTCGTAACCAGATGCAGTGATTTTAGAGGCTCCCAAAATAAAGTCTGACACTGTTTCCACTGTTTCCCCATCTATTTCCCATGAAGTGATGGGACCAGATGCCATGATCTTCGTTTTCTGAATGTTGAGTTTTAAGCCAACAATTTCACTCTCCTCTTTCATTTTCCTCAAGAGGCTCTTTAGTTCTTCTTCACTTTCTGCCATACGGGTTGTGTCATCTGCATATCTGAAGTTATTGATATTTCTCCTGGTGATCTTGATTCCAGTTTGTGCTTCATCCAGCCCAGCATTTCACATGATGTACTCTGCATATAAGTTAAATAAGCATGGAGATAATATACAGCCTTGACGTACTCCTTTTCTTATTTGGAACCAGTCTGTTGTTCCATGTCCAGTTCTAACTGTTGCTTCCTGACCTGCACACAGATTCCTCAGGAGGCAGGTGAAGTGGTCTGGTATTTCCATCTCTTGACGAATTTTCCACAGTTTGTTATGATCCACACAGTCAAAGATTTTGGCATAATGAATAAAGCAGAAGTAGATCTTTTACTGGAACTCTCTTGCTTTTTCAATGATCCAACAGATGTTAGGAATTTGACCCCTGGTTTCTCTGCCTTTGTAAATCCAGCTTGAACATCTGGAAGATCACAGTCCACGTACTGTTAAAGCCTGGCTTGGAAAATTTTGAGCATTACTTTGCCAGCGTGTGAGATGAGTGCAATTGTGTGGTAGTTTGAGCATTCTTTGGCATTGCCTTTCTTTGAGATTGGAAGGAAAACTGACCTTTTCCAATCCCATGGTCACTGTTGAGTTTTCCAAATTAGCTGGCATATTGAGTGCAGCACTTTCACAGCATCATTGTTTAGGATTTGAAATAGCTTGACTGGAATTCCATCACCTCCACTAGCTTTGTTCATAGTGATGCTTTCTATGGCCCACTTGACTTCACATTCCCGGATATCTGGCTTTTGGTTGACTGATCACACCATCATGGTTATCTGGGTCATGAAGATCTTTTTTGTACAGTTCTTCTGTGTACTCTTGCCACCTCTTCTTAATATCTTCTGCTTCTGTTAGATCCATATCATTTCTGTCCTTTATTGTGCTCATCTTCCCTGGTATCTTAGCTGGTAGAAACTAACATAGATTTTGTTAAACTTGTATAAATCTTAATTGTGTTGAAAAAAAATTAGAATTTCAGTAACATTTTTTCTTTTTTCTTTTTTAGTATGTCTCCATATTGCATGGTATATACTTATCCTAAATATTAACTCACTCTTACCTTAAATCCAGATTTAACTGGGCATTATGCTTTCTTGATTGCTAAATATGGCAATGCTAAGCTGTTAAAAAACACAGCAACTGTCAGGGCATCAGCTATGATATTGTCAGCAAAATAAAAGAGGAAACCTCCACCACTACTTTGTTTTTCTTCTTCTGGGGAGACGTTACTGAAGCACATGCATTGTGATGGGTTCTATTTTCTGAAGAATTATTAAATCCTTATTTAGTCCTTGAGAGTTAAATTGAAATGGACAATTTAAAAATATTTATACATTTCTTTTTATTTGAATTGATTAATATCACAAGAGAAATAGTGTTTATGAAAGAAGATAAAAATAGAGAGATTCTGAAAAATTATTTGTGTCTTTCTGTTTTTATAGTTCTTAAATTTCATTTTTGGCTGGGTATGTCTTGTTTTAAATTTGTGCTTTCATTTGTGTTTTAAAAAAGTGATGGGCCATTTTCCCAAATGAATATTTTATTGTATTGCTTATGTTTCCAATGCGTCTGCTAAAATGACAATGTTTGAAGCTAGCAAAGAAATCTAAATGAAGTTCTCTGGTTATCTGATAATATTTAAAGTTTGGTTATAACTTAATTTGAATGAATTACCATCTAATTTTGTTAAGCCAAGGACTTTCTCTATTTCACTCTTATAAAAGTTAAAATTCAATCAGTTATCCCAAATGAAACACTTTTTAAAATTAATCACAAGGGTTTCTTTTTTTTAACTGCATATTTATTCTGTAGAATATTATGTGTTAGCATCTGAAATCCTGTCCCAATGTGCAGAAAAAGGCTTCATATTTTAATAGTTGATTATAAAATATGATCTTCCCCCTTTGTAAATATTCTTCAGTATAATATGGTATCAAAGGAATTTTACCTTATGCATACATTGTCAGTTAATCTTAAAGCTCTTATAATACTCCAGAAAACTTATACATTTTGGAAGGTTTTTTTTCCTTGAGGTATCAATTTGCCTTTTAAAAACAAAGATAATTTACAGAAAAATATGTGGAAAGCATCAGGATTCAAACAATGCTTTAAAAATAATAAAAGAAATTCCTTTTGATTACTTGGAAGCCTTTTTTCCTAAATAAGCCAATAACTCTTGGCTAGAAAAATGTCTGAAAGAAGATGGACTAACTTCCAGGATTTAAAAGCATTTTCAAATCCTAATTGTCTTGGAACAGAAATGCAGTCATAAGAAACAAAATTGGTTTGACAGGAAAGTTTCTTATCTCAGCAAGTCAGGTCAGGCAAATCACAGTAGTTTTTCAGTAAGTAATGTCTCCTTGAAAATGTTTGAATCATGAAAAAAAAAAGTTAAGTATTACTTATCTTTCATATTTATGCATTATATTTCATGGATTACCTACTGATGTCAATCTTGATCCTACATATTTTTAGGATTTAATTGCTATTTCCAAGATTATTTACTGAATATCTATGTACATATTATCATTATTTTACAGATGAATTGACTGATTATTGGAGTGGTTAAATAATCTGCTCACTGCAAAAAGGAGTAGGTGAGTGATTAACTCTCTCATCTAAAACCCATGAACATTCCATTATGCTACACTGTCCATCACAAAGTAATTTTGTCTTTGATTCACATATACTTCTAAATACCTGTCATGATTTTATGTGGAGTTTGAAAGTGAAGTAGAAACATCATTGTTTAAAGTGATTCATCCTAGATTTAGGAATATACTAATAAAGTAATCTTCAGGCAAACCATTATAGCTACAAAGAGTATTGGCATGTATTCAACATACTTTGTGATCTTCTGACTGAAATCCCCACATTCACAGCATAGGCACGGCTAATTTTACTGTTGATCTGATTTGAATTTGAGAGACAGCAAAGGTATATTTTAAACCACCTATTGTAAAAATGCAATAAGCCAGTCTGTACCCACTTATAGCAGATACTTCCTTCAGAGAGAATATAGATACATTCTAAAACTATAAAATTTCAAGTAGTTGTTCCTGATCATTTTCTTTTTTCTGTGATGCTATATAAAGTAGATAACCACTTTATGTGGAAAGCATGGGGTCTGGAGCTGTACAGACCTAATACTGTTTCCAGCTACAGGGCCTGGTACAGATTAATCTGCATCGTCAGGATTTTTATCTGTAAAATGGAGATAATAATATTTATCTTCTGAATATTATAAAAGGGTTGAGAGAGATCATAAATATAAAATAAGAGTGACAGAGAAAATGCTGATTTAAAGCAATCATTCACAAATTAAACTGAAAAATGTAACACATCAGGTAAGAAAATCTTCCATTTCACAAGAGTCTCAATACAAATGGATTGACTCCATGAAGACATTTATTTTTGCCAAAGCATGTATCAGTAAGTTGTCTTAAGAACATTGGGAAGCTGGAGGAAGAGGTGGATGTGAATGAAAATAAGGAATAAGGGGTGGGGGTGGGGTTTTCCTGTGGCTATGGGATTATTCTGTATTGTGATTATATCACTTTTAGTATTTGTTGTTGTTTAGTCAGAGTCACCTCTGACTCTTTTGTGAACCCATGGACTGTGGCCCAAGAGGGTCCCTGTCCATGGGATTTCCTAGGCAAGAGTACTGGAGTGGGTTGCCATTTCCTTCTCCAGGGGATCTTGCTAACCCAGGGATTGAACCCACATCTCCTGCTTGGCAGGCAGATTTTTACCATTAAGTCAATGGGGAAGCCCAAATCACTATTAATATACTGATTGCAATATTGCACCAAAAGTTTTGTATGATGTACATTCAAACTCTGCTTTAGCTTACAAGTGCATATATATGTGCAATTATCTGAAAGTTTTAACATAAGTTTAATCAAACACATGCTTATCATATGCATGTGAGGCAGCCTAGGTATTTACTAAGGTATCTTGTTCCAATGGTGGCAAAGGTGACAAACAGGAATTTAACAATATAGACCACAGAGAGGTGGCTGGTACTGCTCTTCTTATTCCCTGTATGTAGAACAGTGTAGGCATGAAGATAGTGAGAGAATCTTAAGAGAGGTTTCAAGGCAGTTGCCACTGTCTCTTGATAGTTTCTTTCAAAGCCACAGATTTTGAAGATGGCAGTAAAGAGAAAGAAAATGTCACTTATTTTTTCTAAGAATGTTCATACTAAAAAAGCTAAATAAATTAGCAGATATTCTTAATACAGAATTTGTGCTTAAAATAATCTTGCTCTGTATTTATCAAATAGAATAAAATAAATGTATGTATATGAATATATCTACACATTTTCATGTTCATAAAAACATATATATATTAGGTTCTATTTTTCTTAAAAATTACTGTGCTCTGTGAAAGGTAATAAGTTCAGATCAAATTAATATATCAGAAAAGGAAAAACTCTCTCAGAATATTATTGATGCTTGAGTAGGATTTTAGGATATGGAGAATAACTAGGAAGATTATTTCGGGAAGGAAGAAAAATAATAAATCATCCCTTCATTGGGGGAAGAAGATGGAAACCTTTTGAAAAGACTGAAGGTTTAATGAGGAATGCCTTAGTGGATAAATTTAGAGGTATAGCTCAAGAGCAAATACACACATCAGAAAGTCCTAAGTTCCTAAGGCCTTTTTGACTTTAGGTTTGTTTTTGGTACTTTTTCATTTCGAACAGGAAAAAGTTTAATAGTTTTGAGAAGACTGGTGGTTTAATTATTTTTTTAAAAGATCATTTAGGTGGAGAATAATTGGAGGGTAATAAAAATGGGGCTGTGGAAAGAAGTCAGGAGATTTTATAGAGTTGGCAAGAGATGACAGCAGCTTAGATGGGAGAAGTGGGAAGCATAAAAGGTTGACAGATTCAATTAAATTTCATATTAGAATTAGCAGATCTTGGATATAGGATGAGAAAAGATATAGCCAGATATATGGTTAATGAGGTAGATATACTTATCATTTATTAACACAGAAATAGTGGAGGAAATTCAGGTATGAAAAATAGGGTAGAGTAGGAGTAGGTTAGCGAATCAGCTAGATTTATAACTAATATTAATTTAATTTATAAATGATATTTATGTTGGTGAAATATCTCAGTTGAGTTCTAAAATAGAAAACCAAGTATAGAAATTTAAAGGTCAGAGATGAACCTCAGACTTGATTTGTGCATTTGGGTAGAAATACAAAAATAAAATATATATAAAACCATTGGAGCTAATGATATCACTAGAAGATGGTAAAAAGCAAGGATAAAAGAGTGCTCATGATTGACTGATGAGGAGTAGTCAGAGTTAGAAATCAGGCCTAACAGAAAAGACTACAAAATAGACAATAAAGGCCATTGAACAGAGAGGAAGGACATAGGAGAGGAGGGGCATGGAAGCACTAAATGCTTCTTAGAGGTAGAGCAGTGTGAATGAAACACACTCATCTGACATCTCAGCAGAAGCAGCTTTGTTATAACACAGAGGTGAAAACCAGAATAGAGAGTTACAAAGAAAGGAAAAGGGCTATCAGATGCCCAGAACTTGGAATGATTTTTCTCTGCCATTATGACCTTCTATCCTAAAGGAAATCAACCTTGAATACTGATTGGAAGGGTTGATGCTGAAGTTGAAGCTCCAATACTGTGGCCACCTGATGTGAAGAGCTGACTCATTGGAAAAAACCCTGATGCTGGGAAAGATAGAAGGCCAGAGGAGAAGGGGATGACAAAGGATGAGATAGTGAGATGGCATCACTGACTCAATGGACATAACTTTGAGCAAACTCCAGAAGACTGTGGAGGACAGGGAAACCTGGCATACTGCAGTCCATGGGGTCACAAAGAGAAGGACACAACTGAGTGACTGAACAACAAAAATGACCTTCAGTAGGCACATAGGCATCCCTTCCTCTGGTCAAAAACATCATGTCTCAAACTTAATACTAATGAAATGGTGACCAGTTCTTCTGAACATGACCAGAGTGCCCTCCTTCACCAAATTTATATACTGTTTTACTGTAAGCTATAAATAATACTCAAGGGCAGGGAAATAATTTGATAGGGAGAAAAATGTTTACTATTAACAAAAGAAAATTATTTATCCCATGGAATAGAATAATTTATAGAAAAGTTATTAAAAATAAAAGGGAGAAGTTTAAATATTATGCAGCTTTAAGCAAATGAATAATGAGTAATGAAACATGAGTAATGATAACACAATGACATAAACTGGAGTACTTTTCAAAATATAGTGTTAAGTTTTTAAAAAAGGAGCACAAAAGAATAGATGCATGTATAACTGGATCACTTTGCTGTACACCTGACATTAACATACCATTGTTAATCAACTGAACTCCAATGTAAAAAAAAAAAGTTTAAAAAAAGTACAAAATCGTGTAGTACAAAACCTTTCATCTAAGAGAAAATGAGCAGCAAGAAGCATACATGTAAGCACATATTTCCATGAAAAAGGTAATTCAGGGATGATAAATAGGAAATTGAGGAGTTTGTTTGGAAACAAGGTGAGTGAAGAATCATGGATATATGCATGATGGGAAGAGATAGAAGATATGGGCGATGAGAATTTTCTGAGACAATCTTTGCAATAGTTTTGACTTTGAAAACCATAGAATGTTTCACTACTGAACCACCCCCCCCCCCCACACACACACACACTAAAAAGGATGTAAAAATACCAAAATTGGAATATAAACAGAAACAACTGGACATAACTATAATTCAAACTCATACCATATTTAGTGGTAAATAGTTAAAATATGTTGACTCCATATCATCAGACTGCATACTAAAGGAGCTATAAACAATGTTGAACTTCAGTAGGTTTATTTTACATATATTTTGTGTTCAGTTCAGTTCAGTTGCTCAGTCGTGTCTGACTCTTTGCGACCCCCTGAATCGCAGCACGCCAGGCCTCCCTGTCCATCACCATCTCCTGGAGTTCACCCAGACTCACGTCCATCGAGTCCGTGATGCCACCCAGCCATCTCATCCTCTGTTGTCCCCTTCTCCTCCTGCCCCCAATCCCTCCCAGCATCAGAGTCTTTTCCAATGAGTCAACTCTTCGCATGAGGTGGCCAAAGTACTGGAGCTTCAGCTTTAGCATCATTCCTTCCAAAGGGTTGATTCCATCTGAAGGGTTGATCTCCTTCAGAATGGACTGGTTGGATCTCCTTGCAGTCCAAGGGACTCTCAAGAGTCTTCTCCAACACCACAGTTCAAAAGCATCAATTCTTCGGCGCTCAGCCTTCTTCACAGTCCAACTCTCACATCCATACATGACCAGTGGAAAAACCATAGCCTTGACTAGACAGACCTTAGTCGGCAAAGTAATGTCTCTGCTTTTGAAAATACTACCTAAGTTGGTCATAACTTTTCTTACAAGGAGTAAGAATCTTTTAATTTCATGGCTGCAGTCACCATCTACAGTGATTTTGGAGGCCCCCAAAATAAAGTCTGACACTGTTTCCACTGTTTTCCCATCTATTTCCCATGAAGTGATGGGACCAGATGCCATGATCTTCGTTTTCTGACTGTTGAGCTTTAAGCCAACTTTTTCACTCTCCTCTTTCACTTTCATCAAGAGGCTTTTTAGCTCCTCTTCACTTTCTGCCATAAGGGTGGTGTCATCTGCATATCTGAGGTTATTGATATTTCTCCCGGCAATCTTGATTCCAGCTTGTGTTTCTACCAGTCCAGCGTTTCTCATGATGTACTCTGCATATAAGTTAAATAAGCAGGGTGACAATATACATCCTTGACGTTCTCCTTTTCCTATTTGGAACCAGTCTGTTGTTCCATGTCCAGTTCTGACTGTTGCTTCCTGACCTGCATATAGGTTTCTCAAGAGGCAGGTCAGGTGGTCTGATATTCCCATCTCTTTCAGAATTTTCCACAGTTTATTGTGATCCACACAGTCAAAGGCTTTGGCATAGTCAACAAAGCAGAAATAGATGTTTTTCTGGAACTCTCTTGCTTTTTCCATGTTTTAGTAGTTGTTAATTAATACAATCTGTATTACAGAACAGACAAAATAACAAATCCATTGCCAATAATGAAAGACAGATTAAAAAGAGTCTGATAATCACTTATCTTACTTTCTCAGACCTAGAGGTGATGATGGATACATCTTTTTGCTACATCAGGGTGCCTGACTCTTTTCAGTTACATCTTGCCTAGAAGTGAAAGTGAAAGTTGGTCAGTCATGTCCAACTCTTTGCAACCCCACAGATTATACAGTGAATGGAATTCTCCAGGCCAGAATACTAGAGTGGGTAGCCTTTCCCTTCTCCAGGAGATCATCCCAACCCATGGATTGAACCCAGGTCTCCTGCAACACATTTGTAAATATTCTCTTATTGAAATATTTTAAATTACCCCTTTGGTATGGTACCTATTTCTTGCTCCCACTGTGACTGCTACATATATTTAAATGCTTATAAATATGTATATTCAATTCTAAGAATGTGCACATATGTTGATAGATAAAGAAAGAAAAGTAACATGTAAAACTGAAGAAAAAGTAATTGATGTATTTAAATATTCTGAAATAAATTTCATTTAAACATACTATGTCTGGTTCAAATGCTTTATTTTCATTAATCACAGGGACCAATTTTGACATTTTTACAGACCAATTTCATACGGAATTCATCCAAAACCTAAAGGTAAAGTGATTTGTTACTTCAGACTCCTTAGAAAGTCTGCTTAAGTAGAGCACTGTCAAAAAACTGAAAAATAGAGCTATAAATTCTTACATGTATAAATTCAGACTGGCATTCCCAAGTTTTATTTTAGCTTTCTATTACAAAACCAGAGAAAGAAAAAAAGATACCGAGCTGAAAAATTTTACTACCTGATCATTAATTATTATAATCATAGAAAAATATTATCTACCTTTTTTCTCACAGTATTTTTGCTTTTTTTGTTTGAAAACAAGTATTTAGAAGCAACAGGACTATTAAAAGTCACATACACATACATCAAGTCTATACACTGTATGTAAGAAACATACTTTTATTTTAACCACTTGTCTTCCCTGCTATCTCTGGAATGTCAGACTATCAACTCATTTTACTAGTATTGTGGCTATTAAGTGATGAGGAAACAGATGTACTTGTATGCGATGGAATTGTCAATACTTGAAATTTCATTTGCAATGATATGTTATTTTTTTCTTAAGAATGTCTTTTAAACCATTATGCCACTATATAACAATCATAAGAATAAAAAAATCTTTAACATTATATCAATATTTTCTAACATGGCAACATAGCAACCCACTTTTGATCTTGTCTAGAGTGCATTTAATGCAACATGCCTTCACTTTCACTTTTCACTTTCATGCACTGGAGAAGGAAATGACAACCCATTCCAGTGTTCTTGCCTGGAGAATCCCAGGGACGGGGGAGCCTGGTGGGCTGCTGTCTATGGGGTCATACAGAGTCAGACACGACTGAAGTGACTTAGCAGCAGCTTTTCCTGAACTAAAGTTATCCCTTTTTCTGGCAATATATAAAGCAGAGACTCTAAATATCATAAAAGTCCTTTCTAGGGCTACCACTGAGTAAAATTCTGAAGAATAGGGACATATACATCTCATAGTTTTCCTCAACTAGTCACCTGGTTAATCGTTCAAGGTAATTGCTGGAATTTTTTAGAATAAGGTACTTACTAACAAACAATAAATAATTCTAGGGACTTCCTTGGTGGTCAAGTGGTTAAGAATCTGCTGTGCAATGCAGAGGACATGGGTTTAACCCCTGGTTGCAGAGCTAAGATCCCATATGCCATGGAACCTCTAAGCCTGTGCACTCAACTACTGAGTCATGTGCCACAACTAGAAAGTCCTTTTGTTGCCATGAAAGATCCTGCATGTTGCAACAAAGAATCCCCCATGCTGCAACTAAGACCTGAGTCAGCCAAGTAAACAAATATTTTAAAAAAGAACAAAAAGGCATTTTAAAAATAAATAATTCTAAACATTAAAAACAGGTAAATAGCTCCTTTGCTATTCATGTTATCTTTGGCAGAGCTATTTTACTAAAACATATTTTAATAAGTGATAGTATCTGAAATAGGGCTTCCCTGGTGGCTCAGCAGTAAAGAATCCATCTGCCAATGCACCAGACTGGGGTTTGATCCTGTGTTGAGAAGATCCCTGGAGAAGGAAACGGTTACCCCCTCCAATATTCTTGCCTGGTAAATCCATAGACAGAGGAGACTTGCGGGCTGCAGTTCATGGGTCACAAAAACGTTGGACACGACTTAGCAACTAAACAAATTTCTGAAGTAATGCTAAAGAAACTTTTAGATGGAAGTTTCTACTAGAGCTTGCTAACATTTCATTGTAGCTAAACTGACAGCAACTTATAACGGTTAGTCACTAAAACTTATTCATCTTTTTTTTTTTTTTTTTTAACTTTACAATACTGTGGAGTATTACTCAGCCATTAAAAACAATACATTTGAATCAGTTCTATTCATCTTCTTTTTAAGAGCACATTTGACAAATTGATATGTTCATTCATCATACAGTTTCCTAATGGTTGAAAATCTGGGCAACATGGGAAGAGGTGATTCTTAATTCAAATTATGTCATATGAAGTGAGGTAAGGCTGTTTTAAGGATAGTAGAATTCTATCTAATAAAATGAATTAATGTTGCAATTTACTACAAAGTATTATCATAAAGTGGAATACATAGCATTTGACCACTGAAACCATCAATTTTCTCTATTTAAGAAGCTACAAAATGCTATGTATTTTTAAAAGTCATTATATAAAGACTGGATATCATAAACAATAAAACTAAAATTAGCATTGAAATGAATAATTCAAGAAAATTGAGACTCTCTTCAAATGTGTAATTATGGCAGATAGCCCCTTTTTCTTACTCTGTCATATGCTCTTCTTTGAAACAGTATCAGTGATTTGCAGCTGACACTTGATTGACAACTAACATACAATTCTCAGTAATTTGAAAATAGAATATGCAAAATAAAACTAATGTGCCCTCAGTTCAGTTCAATTCCGTTGCTCAGTCATGCCCGACTCTGTGACCCCATGGACTGCAGCACACCAGGCCTCCCTGTCCATCACCAACTCCCGGTGGTTACTCAAATTCATGTCCATTGAGTCAGTGATGCCATCCAGCCATCACATCCTCTGTTGTCCCCTTCTCCTCCCACATTCAATCTTCCCCAGCATCAGGGTCTATTCAAATGAGTTAGTTCTTCACATCAGGTGGCAACGTATTGGAGTTTCAACTGCAGTATCAGTCCTTTCAATGAATATTCAGGACTGATTTCCTTTAGGATGGATTAGTTGTATCTTCTTGCAGTACACAGAACTCTCAAGAGTCTTCTCCAAAACCACAGTTTAAAAGCACCAATTCTTTGGCACTCAGCTTTCTTTATAGTCCAACTTTTACATCCATACGTAACTACTGGAAAAACCATAGCTTTGTCTAGATGGACCTCTGTTGGCAAAATAATTTATCTGCTTTTTCATATGCTGTCTAGGTTGGTCATAGCTTTTCTTCCAAGGAGCAAGTGTCTTAATTTAATGGCTTAATTTAATTTCACAAAATTTTTAATTTCAGCCATGAATGTGCCCTACTTCATGGAAATGTCCTTTAAAAGTATCTTTTATTACCCCTTTAAAATTAAAAAAAAAAAGGTCTGTGTATTGTATTATAGTTATGATGGCTGGGATTTAAGCAGACATTTTAAATAATGAAGGGAAATCATGAGTTGTGGATTTTGGAAAAAAAAAAAAGATCGAGGATACTGGTTATTTTGTGCCTATGAAACAAAAACAAAGTTAGAAAGAGATGGGTACAATTGACCTTTCAGTTCAGTTCAGTTCAGTCACTCAGTCGTGTCCAACTCCTTGCGACCCAATGAATCACAGCACGCCAGGCCTTCCTGTCCATCACCAAATCCCAGAGTTCACTCAGATTCACGTCCATTGAGTTGGTGATGCCATCCAGCCATCTCATCCTCTGTCGTCCCCTTCTCCTCCTGCCCCCAATCCCTCCCAGCATCAAAGTCTTTTCCAATGAGTCAACTCTTTGCATGAGGTGGCCAAAGTACTGGAGTTTCAGCTTTAACATCATTCCTTCCAAAGAACACCCAGGGCTGATCTCCTCTAGAATGGACTGGTTGGATCTCCTTGCAATCCAAGAGACTCTCAAGAGTCTTCTCCAACACCACAATTCAAAAGCATCAATTCTTATGAGCTCAGCTGTCTTCGCAGTCCAACTCTCACATCCATACATGACTATTGGAAAAACCATAGCCTCGACGAGACAGACCTTTGTTGGCAAAGAAATGTCTCTGCTTTTGAATATGCTACCTAGGTTGGTCATAACTTTCCTTCCAAGGAGTAAGCGTCTTTTAATTTCATGGCTGCAATTGCCATCTGCCGTGATTTTGGAGCCCCCAAAAATAAAGTCTGACACTGTTTTCACTGTTTCCCCATCTATTTCCCATGAAGTGATGGGACCAGATGCCATGATCTTCGTTTTCTGAATGTTGAGCTTTAAGCCAAGTTTTTCATTCTCCTCTTTCACTTTCATCAAGAGGCTCTTTAGTTCCTCTTCACTTTCTGCCATAAGGGTGGTGTCATCTGCATATCTGAGGTTATTGATATTTCTCCCAGCAATCTTGATTCCAACTTGTGCTTCTTCCAGCCCAGCATTTCTCATGGTGTACTCTGCATGCAAGTTAAATAAGCAGGGTGACAATATACAGCCTTGACGTACTCCTTTTCCTATTTGGAACCAGTCTGTTGTTCCATGTCCAGTTAGGCCTTGTATAATTTAGACCTTCCCTAACTGACTTGCCTGATAGCTCAGTTGGTAAGGAATCTGCCTGCAATGCAGGAGACCCTAGTTCAATTCCTGGGATTGGAAGATCTGCTGAAGAATGGATAGCCTACCCACTCCAATATTCTTGGGCTTCCCTTGTGGTTCAGCTGATAAAGAATCTGCCTGCAATGTGGGACATCTGAGTTCAGTTCATGAATTGGGAACTTCCCTGGAGAAGGGAAAGGCCACTGACTCCATTACTCTGTCCTGGAGAATTCCATGGGCTGTGTAGTCCATGGGGATGTAAAAAGTTGGACATGACTGAATGACTTCACTTTCACTTTTCAAAGTTAACAGTAATAGCCTACTGTTGACTGAAAGCCTTCCAGATAACAGTCAATTAACATATTTTGTAAATTATAAGTTCCCTGGTGGCTCAGTAGTAAATAATCCACCTGCCAGTGCAGAAGACAAGGGTTCGGTCTCTGGGTTAGAAAGATCCCCTGGAGAAGGAAATGACAACCCATTCCAGTATTCTTGCCAGGGAAATTCCATGGACAGAGGAGCCTGGAAGGCTACAGTTCATGGGGTTGCAGAAGAATCTGACACAGCTTAGTGACTAGATGACAACAGCAACATACATAGGACTAATGCTGAAGCTGAAACTCCAATACTTTGGCCACCTGATACAAATAATTGACTCATTGGAAAAGACCCTGATGCTGGGCAAGATTGAAGGCAGGAGGAAAAGAGGACAACAGAGGATGAGATGGTTGGATGGCATCACCGACTTGATGGACATGAGTTTGAGCAAGTTCTGGGAGTTGGTGATGGACAGGAAAGCCTGGAGTGCTGCAGTCCATGGGATTGCAAAGAAACTGACACGACTCATTGACTGAACTTGAACTTGACATAACTAACTTTTCTTAATGTTTTTTTTTAATATTTCAAGGCTATGGAGTTAGCAAGTCTCCAAATATTTTCCAATATATGTAATATATATGAAAAAATCTGTGTATAGGTGGAGCTTCACAATTAAAACCTATGTTTAAAAGTTGCTGATTTATAACAATATTTTTTAGATTCTACATATAAATGATACCATATAATATTTGTCTTTCTCTGTCCCTTACTTCACTCAGTATAACAATCCCTAAGTCCATCCATGTCACTGCAAATCGCATTGACTTTTTTTTTTAATAACTGAGTAATATTCCAGTGTGGATTTCCCTGGTGGCTCAGATGGTAAAGCGTCTGTCTACAATGTGGGAGACCCAGGTTCCATCCCTGGGTTGGGAAGATCCCCTGGAGAAAGAAATGGCAATCCACTCCAGGACTATTGCCTGGAAAGTCCCATGGACAGAGGAGCCTGGTAGGCTACATACAGCCCATGGGGTCGTGAAGAGTCGGACACGACTGAGCGACTTCACTTTCACTTTCATTCCAGTGTATGCATGTATCATATCTTTATCCACTCTGCCTTGATGGACATCTAGATTGCTTCCTTGTCCTGGCTAATGTATGAATATTGATATGAACACTGAGGTGCATGTTTCTCCATAGTAGCTGTACCAATTTATATTCCCACCAAGTGTATAAGAGTTCCTTTTTATCCACATCCCTTCCAAAATTTATTGTTTGTATATTTTTTGATGATGACCATCCTGACTGGTGTGAGGTAATATTTCACTGTAGTTTTGTTTTGCATTTCTCTGATAATTAGTGATATTGAGCATCTTTTCTTGTGCTTCTTAGCCATCTGTATGTATTCTTTGGATAAATGTCTATTTAGGTCTTCTAACTTTTTCTTGATTGGGCTATTATTTTGTTTGTTTTTAATTGAAATACAATTTAAGTTTTGTTTGTATATCTTGGATATTAATCCCTGTTGGCCACTTTGATTGTGAATATTGCTTCTTTGTGGAATCTAAAGAAATGTTACAAATGACTCTATTTACAAAACAGAAGTTGAATCAAAGATATAGAAAACAAACTTATGGCTTCTAGAGGGGACTGTGGGGAGGGATAAATTGGAGAATTTGGATTGACATATACTCACTAATCTATAGAACAGATAACTAACAGGAACCTACTGAATAGCACAGGAACTTCCATCTAGTAGTCTGGAATGATTTATATGAGAATCGAATCTTAAAGAGTGGATATAAGTGTATACATAACTGAGTCACTTTGCTGTAAAACAGAAAAAACTACAACCTTGTAAATCAACAACACTTCACCCATAAAAATGAATCTAATGGAAAGAACATTGCAAAGCTCAACCTGTTTCAAAATATTTCAATAGCCTTCCATGGAGGGTCCTTCCTCCCTACCTGGTTTTATCTACACATATAATTTGAGGTACTTTTTTGAACTATGTAAAAAAATAAGAGCTTGTTCTTATTAAAAGTAAAAGTTGTTCAATATCAACTGTAAAATATTAAAAATACTTCATTTTCATTTTTCACTCATCTAGGAAATTCTTTGCAAAAATATTCTTAACAAGAATCCAGTTAGGTTTTATTGATACTGTGAGTGGAATTAGTATGTCAGCTACTTTCTAAGTACTATCATTAATGAATAGCATGAAGGAAATGGCAACCCACTCCAGTGTTCTTGCCTGGAGAATCCCAGGGATGGGGGAGCCTGGTGGGCTGCCGTCTATGGGGTCGCACAGAGTCGGACACGACTGAAGCGACTTAGCAGCAGCAGCAACAGTTTGTTGCCCAGATCTTCAAGCCAAACCAAAATAAATATATCATTAAACAGTTACCAGGAAGAATTTATAAAAACTGATCCTGATAAGGATTTGAAAGAAGTAATTTAATATTGTGAGTGAAAAAACAAAAGCACAGTGCTCAAAAATCAAATAAGTGAAAGAGCATGGTGAGAGATGACAAGGCATCATGCAATTTTAGTATGACTGGAGCTAATTTATGAAAAGTAATTTCAGATATCCCATCAAAGTATTGTCATTCTGTGGCCTTTATTAGTTGATTTCTGAGTTTCAAATGAGTAGAAAACATTACTAACAGAAAAATCAATAAGACTATTGTTCACCCTTAAATTAGATGCATCTCAAAATCGTATTCCACGGAGTGCTGTATGGTGTGTATGCGGATCTAGATCTATAGAGCTACACTGAGATAGGGCTGAGAGGGAGAGGCACATACTCACACACAGAGAATGTAAACAGTTTAGGAAGAAATACATTTAAAAAAGATCCTTTAGTCCATGAACGTTTGCTTTTGATTTGGATAGGGTAATTTAACTTATACCACGCCAAAACCCATTTAAAAAATCTGGAAGAAAGAATCTAAGGACTATTTGACAGTCTTAAGAAAGGGCAGATGTTAGAAATTCAAGATGTGCCAGTTCAATGAATATTTCAGGATTTCTCTTTTTTGTTCGACGTCTCAAAGTGACAGAAATGAAAGGGAGATTGACCTAACCTTACCAGATTTGCAACCCGGGTTTGACTCAGCACAATTGCTGATTGACATATATTTTTTTAGGAATACCATAAGAAAGTCAATAGGTATACTGAGAAAAAGGCCAAAAGACCAATAATCAAGAGAAAAATAGATAATAAAAACTGACTGATGAATGGAACTACTGGAATTGTTGAAAAGAACTTTAAATAAATTTAAATTATTTAAATTGTTGTTTCAATGTTCAGTATAAAAATGTTAATAGGATAAATACAGACAAAATTTCATAGAGAAATTGGAATCTATACAATTATTTCAGTTAAAATATGCAGAGGAAAAGGTGATCACTTTCAAAGGAGGTACAGAGTCAAATAAAACTTCTAATAAGAAATGGCATTTTAGTGAGATTGGAAGAGTGAGCAAACAAAAGTAGATGCCAGTAGGAGCAGAATTAGTAATGAAATTCAAGATTTTTCAGGCATGTAAAAGAAGTTTAGTACTGAGGTCCCTATGAAATATGTCCCCAAAAGATCTGAGTCTTATTTTTCTTGATGGAAATTAGGGGACTAGAAAGTGATCAAAACTAGTAGTAGATATTTTCAAATTTTGAAAAAGGTTGATTTCAGACTCTATAGATTAATAATAATAATTTTCAACAATATTCAAAATGTCTATTTATAGGCAATTGAAGTAATGTTTCAAAGCAAAAATAATTCAAGTCAAGCCAAATTTCACCAAATTCTCTTTTTCTTCCCCGTTTGAATTATTATTTTTTTCCCCCTTGAGTTACTAAGTTCCAAGATAAGGGCCATGCTACTGACATAATTCAATTTGATTTCTACAAAGCATTTGATAAAATAACTATACAATTTAAAATTATAAACTCAATGACAGGACTTCAAAGAAAACAGAGTTAGCTAGCAAATAAATACAAATAATTTTGATAGTTTTGTGTCAATCAGAAAGTTTTCCTTAGTCTTTCTCTGTTACTGGTTATATTGTTTTAAATGATTAAATAAGGACCAACATATTTCAAAGAAGGCATAAATATAGCAGAACAAAGAAGAGAGATTTTTAAAGTTTATTTCAAAATAATCTCAATAGGCCTGAATAGATATCGTAAATGAAAGCAATAGTATTCTACAATATAATAAGTGTAAAATAATGTTTCTAAAGTCTAATTAAAAATCCAACAATGGCTGATTCAGGTCATTGTATAGCAAAAACCACTAAAATATTGTAAAGAATTAGCCTCCAATTAAAATAATTAAAAACAATAAAAATAAAATTAAAAAATAAATCAGTAGAAAGATATAGTAATAAAAAATCCAATCAAACAAAAATTGGTTAATGGGAATATAGCTTGTCCAATAGTTCCTGTAATAATATGTACTCTTTTGGATTGACCAAATGTCAATGTCATTATAAATCCAAGTGGGAGGGAATATTTTATGAGCTGAATATAATTTTTATTCATATCAGAATGCAACATTTTGAAAACTAATAGTGTGGTTAATTCTTAGCATTCTGTACAAGAGGATTGGTAGTTAATTAGAAAATATTCAGAAGTATTTGACTGAATAATGAATGCAAGAAAGCCACAATAGACAAAAGACAAATAGACAATAGACAAATTGACAAAAGAACTGTTGAGAAAAAGTAGAGTGGTATCAATTAAAAACTACTTTGTCAATTATATTATAAAAGTGTAATGAACTATGTAAATTTTCCCTAATCAAAAGAAATAATCATTAAAATGCTTTTGTATTCTGGTTTTGCTGTGTCAATAGATTATTCTCTATCTATAAATCCACACATGTATATCTAAAGCAAAAGGAGGAAGAGAGCAACAGGGGATGAGTTGATTGGATGGCATCATTAACTCAATGGACATAAATTTGAGTAAATTTCAGGAGATAGTGAAAGACAGGGAAGCCTGGCATGCTGCATCCAGGGGGTCACAAAGAGTTGGACACAACTGAGTGACTGAAAAACAGCAGCAATAACATCTAAAGAGCAAGAAGTCAGTACACAATTCTAAAGGTTATGAATCTAGGTAAAAAACGTACATATCTCATAAGAGTATCTTCTTTAGAATGATTTAAATATATCACTAGTAGAAGTAACACTAGAAGCCTATCTCTATGCCAGTCTGTTTTACTGATTTCTTCAGTTCAGTTCAGTTTAGTTGCTCAGTCGTGTCCGACTCTGCGACCCCATGAAGCGCAGCATGCCAGGCCTCCCTGTCCATCACCAACTCCTGGAGTTCACTCAAACTCATGTCCATCGAGTCGGTGATGCCATCCAGCCATCTCATCCTCTGTCGTCCCCTTCTCCTCCTGCCCCCAATCCCTCCCAGCATCAGGGTTTTTCCAGTGAGTCAACTCTTCACATGAGGTGGCCAAAGTATTGGAGTTTCAGCTTTAGCATCAGTCCTTCCAGTGAACACTCATGACTGATCTCCTTTAGGATGGACTGGTTGGATCTCCTTGCAGTCCAAGGGACTCTCAAGAGTCTTCTCCAACACCACAGTTCAAAGCATCAATTCTTCTGCGCTCAGCTTTCTTCACAATCCAACTCTCACATCCATACATGACCATTGGAAAAACCACAGCCTTGACTAGATGGACCTTTGCTGGCAAAGTAATGTTTCTGCTTTTGAATATGCTATCTAAGTTGGTCATAACTTTCCTTCCAAAGAGTGCTGCTGCTGCAGCTAAGTCGCTTCAGTCGTGTCCAACTCTGTGCGACCCCATAGACGGCAGCCAACCAGGCTCCCCCGTCCCTGGAATTCTCTAGGCAAGAACACTGGAGTGGGTTGCCATTTCCTTCTCCAATGCATGAAAGGTAAAAGTGAAAGTGAAGTCACTCAGTCGTGTGTGACCCTCAGCAGCCCCATGGACTGCAGCCTTCCAGGCTCCTCCATCCATGGGATATTCCAGGCAAGAGTACTGGAGTGGGGTGCCATTGCCTTCTCTGCTTCCAAGGAGTAAGTGTCTTTTAATTTCATGGCTGCAATCACCATCTGCAGTGATTTTGGAGCCCCAAAATATAAAGTCTGACACTGTTTCCCCATCTATTTCCCATGAAGTGATGGGACCGGATGCCATGATCCTCGTTTTCTGAATGTTGAGCTTTAAGCCAACTTTTTCACTCCCCTGCTTCACTTTCATCAAGAGGCTCTTCACTTTCTGCCATAAGCATGGTGTCATCTGCATATCTGAAGCTATTGATATTTCTCCCGGCAATCTTGATTCCAGCTTGTGCTTCTTCCAACCCAGGATTTCTCATGATGTACTCTAAATATAACTTCAATAAGCAGGGTGACAATACACAGCCTTGACATACTCCTTTTCCTATTTGGAACCAGTCTGTTGTTCCATGTCCAGTTCTAACTGTTGCTTCCTGACTTATATCTTATTAGACTCTAAAAGAAGAATAAGAAAATTTTAGTTAACTCTGGCTGAGAACACATTTTATAATGAAATGTGTGACTATCATATTCAATATTTGCCATTTAAAAAGTATTAGAACTGCTAACTAAATTATTCCTTTTCTATTTTCATTTTTGTGACTAAATCCATCTCTACCATTCAAACATTTTGTTCCCCAAATTTTAATAAGCTGTGCCCATTTCACCCAGCTGTTGGTAATACACTGTGTTGTATAGCTATAGGGTCAGAATTTAAGCATTGATAAATACTTCAGATAACTGATATCCTTAGTGTTGTGATTGGGGAAATCGAGTCTCAGCAATGTGAATTATCTTGCACAGAATCCCATGGCCAGTTGTCAGCACAGCTGATGTTATAAACCACAACAAAAGAGTCAAATTTAGTTTCTTCCCATGCATTCTACTTCCCTTATTTTATATATGTTAATCTTTTTTTTTCCAAGGAAACTCTAAAGCTTTTCAAGGGTAGTATCATTAACAGTGTATAACAAGGTGCTGAGCCCACAGTAGGCATAGAATGCATGTATATTTTTTTGGCGCTGAGTTGCAATTTAGCTAACTTTAAAAAACTAAGTCAAGAGGAAATTATATTCAGTTCCAGAGAAAATAGTATTATAAGCTATCTTAAAAAAAAAGTCTTAGAGACTCCAATATATTTTATTATAACATGGCAGTGAATCAATAATAAGAAAATATATTTTTTCTTTAATGTAATGGCATACATTCAATTATTGATTTTCTTGAAACAGAAAATGACTTTGAATTAGATTTTAAATATTTTTTCATAGAACAAGCTCTCACTTTATCCTAAAATTACATATTATATATATATATATATATGTGTATGTGTGTGTGTGTGTTTAGTAACAGATATAGTGCTAGACATGTGTGAATGTATATAT
The DNA here is from genome assembly GCF_023091745.1 of Budorcas taxicolor. NCBI lineage: Eukaryota > Metazoa > Chordata > Mammalia > Artiodactyla > Bovidae > Budorcas > Budorcas taxicolor. The sequence goes on along the minus strand of NC_068921.1, from coordinate 60,231,451 downwards.
GATTAATTATCCATGCATAGAGATGGATAGGTAAACCATGGATGAGATGATGAATAAGAGAAAAAGAGAGAGAGATGCTGAGAAAGAGAGACTTTATTAGTAACTATATTTATTTAGTTCTCTGAAGCAAAACGATCAGACCCTTATCTGGGAAATTGGTCACATTTTATGACTACCAAGAATCAGCACATTCCTGGGAAACCAAGAACTAAGCAGTGGAAAACACACATATTTATCTAATTTTATTTATGTCATTTTTTCCAGGAAAGCAAATCATTTTAAAATGAAAGCTCAGTAATCTAGTAGGTGTGTTTTGTATGTCGTATTGTTATCATCACCATCATCATCATCATCATCATCTAAGGAGGATCTATTACAGGAAATATCTTTTGGATGATTCTTAGAGATGCTTCTAAGAGACTGACATGAGGAGGAAGAGGGAGGTCCACAGATCCTGCTGTCATCCTGCTGAGAGTAGATAACATGAGTGATGGGCCTGGTCAAGCCTGACAAGATAAATGAGTGGGAAATAATACACAGATGGAGTTAAAACCCACAGCATATGTTTTGAAGCTGCTTTAATTCAGAATGAAAGGTGGAAGTGAAGTGGATCTCAGACAAGGCAGAAGTTAGGAATGAACCGACAGGAGCTTTTAAGGCCTTGATAACTTGGAGGGGAAAGAAAATTCAGAGAGCTAAAGCCAGAGCATGAGAAGCAAATAGACTGTTGGTCTGAATTTCAATGTAAATGCAAAACATTGCCTTTTTTGCAAGTAAGAATCACTAATCTTTAGTGCTTATAATGGGATATAACAACTGAGTATAAATGAGTGTGAAAAGCTTACTAATGTCTCCTTAAAAGTTAAATAGAAAAATTATTTTCCAAGAAGTCCTGTCTTCCCAAGAAAAGAGCTGTGTGTCTATCACAGCAGTACTTTTGAAAAAATAGTAAGTAAATAACACCAAAAGCTCAGGAGAATCTACTCAGAATGATTGAGTTTAATCCCATGCTGGTCCCCCAAATGTTCAATCAGTTCTGTAGATAAAAGTGCATCCAATTGTTATTATTGAAGTTTCTTCTTTTTCACTATTCACTCTAGTCATAAGGTTTTATGTTTTACTTAATGTTTTATTACAGCACTAAACTTGCTTCTTAAAATACTTTGAGAGTATATGATATGTTCATAATTGATTTTTTAAATTGATTTTAGCTTTCTACTGTAAATTAAAAATCTTTCTCAGGTTAAGATGACCTATAACAAAATACAAATTCTACTCTGATACTGAAATTGGTAGTGAAAGTAACTCAGGGAAGACTGATAGTTATTGGTTTGTTAATAAGAAAAAAATATCTAGGGCCAAAATAAAAAAAATATCCAGACTAAATGTGCTTCAATTAAAACCTGTATTTATGAAGGGTTAATAAGAGAGTTTTGCATATTTACAAAAATTGCCGAGAAAGTAACACCAAATCTTGAATAGACAAATTTAAATTTTATTTTTCATAAATACATAGCTGGTTGACAAAAAGCTCTTTCTGTGGCTCTAAAGGTTGAATTTAAAAGTTTATTGATTCCAAAGCCAAAAAAAGAAAAATAATGTGGTTCTCTTCCATTACATTTCTAAATGCTCAAATTCTTATTTAGAGCTGTAACTTATTTTCTTGCAGAAATTGGACTAGAAATGGCAAAACTCATAATTTCCATTTTTTAATATCAGAAATGGCCTAAAAAAGTCTCAATGGTTTTCACTTTGAAGACAGAGTAACAATCGGTCAAACTATAATAAAACTTTTAAACTCTCTTTAAAAAAATATTCTCCCATAGAAGTGTCTGCTTTGAACGTCATAGTATGAAAATAGTACTACAATGTCCTCTGGTCATATAAAATAATCTTTTATAATATGTGGTTTAATTGATCATCTGCCGAAATGTTTACTACTATGGAAACTTAGGAGTGAACATTAATTCTATTTTAATATATTTGTTATCACCCACTCAGTGGACATGAATCTGAGCAAACTCTGGAAGATAGTGAAGGACAGAGGAGCCTGGAGTGCTTCAGTCCAGAGGGAGTCATAAAGAGTCGGACACGACTTAGTAATTGAACAACAACTTATATTTGATGTTACTCATTTCTGATACAGAATTAGGATTAGTGGCTATTCTCAACTTAGCGAACAATAGGCTATGATTCAGTACATATTTATTTTGCTTTTTAAATTATTTTTGGAGTTGCTTGACTGTGTCATAAATTTCTTGAACCATACGAGTTCTCATCTCTCATGCCCACTCTATAATAAATATGAGCATAATGTTCTTAGCCATCTGCTTATCTCCATATCCCTTTTACTTGCCACATTCTTTTGTCAAAGTTAAAAAAAAATAAATTTTTGATGGAATGTTATCTGTGCTTTAACTTGGTTATTTAGGGAAGATAACATCCATCCATGGAATTTTCCAGGCAAGAGTACTGGAGTGGGCTGCCCTTTTCTTCTCCAGGGGATCTCTCCGACCCAGGGATCAAACCCAGGTCTCCTACATTGCAGACAGATGCTTTACCATTTGAGTCACCAGGAAAGCCCTTTCAAAACTTACCTCTGACTCAAATAAAATGTCTATAGTAAGTTGAAATCTTAAAACTATCAACAGAGGCCTGCGTGAGATGGACTCCAGATCAGTGTATAAAAGTTTAATTTTCTAAACTGGTATAAAAGATAGATGAGATACTTGCCTTGACAGAACTTAAAATTTATATTAAAAATATATGTTGAAAAACATTATAAATATGCTGAAGATTAATAAATTATGCTAAAGTGACTGAAGTAAACATTAGAAAATATATACTGTTAGTAAGTTATTTTCTGTAACTGCATAAAGCTGTCTGTTATCAATTGAAGAACTTTTCAAGTTGAAATTAACTACTACAATTTATGAACCTTACTTTAACCTGGAAGACTATAGGAAGGATAGCTCAGCAAAGAAAGTCTCTTACTGATTTAGCAAAAAGGAAATTTTTTTTAGTTCCTTTTTATTTTATTTTTTAAAATTTATTTATTTTAACTGGGGGCTAATTACTTACAATATTTTAGTAAAAAAAATATCAAAAAGGAAAAAATGTCAAAGGGTTGATTAGGAATTTAAATATTATTATTGAATTTAAAAGCATAGAGGGTTGAACAAAGTATGAGGATACTAGGTAATCCATTTGATGGTGAAATGTATCCCAGAGAAATATTAAAAGATGGGATTTGTAAGGATGAGTAAAATTTAGCTAGGTTAATACAGAAGTAGGTAGTAAGAGTCTTCAGAACAACAGAGCTACAAATCAAAATGTTAGAAATGGGAGAGAATTTAGCTGAAACTGAGCCACATATCCTATACAGAGCAAACCAATTTCTTTGAGGAACTACCATTTGTATTATCGGTTGGAGGTTTTTTTTTTATTACTAGAGCATTTAGGCATCCTGGTCCTTTCCTGTTCAGTTCATGGTTTATCTTTTTTTTTTTTTTTTTTTAACCCAGTTTCTTGTTAATACTTTAACTTCCTCATACCATAATTTTTCTATTGTAGTCACACAGAAAAATCTACCTGGGATCAGTTCAAATATTTGCCTTTTTTCATTCATCCCTCTAATTGCTAAGAACAACAGTAAACACTGTAGTTCTGCTCCTCAGTGACATTATGAATGCTTATTCTTCAGCCTTTTGTCTTTCCTTCAATATATCAATAGTCAACTCATTCTGCTTCCTGTGGAGTGGATTTTTAAAGCCCTTCCACTTTATTTTCAGACTTTCTAGGAAGCATTCCTGGAGAAGGCAATGCCAACCCACTCCAGTACTCTTGCCTGGAAAATCCCATGGATGGAGGAGCCTGGTAGGCTACAGTCCATGGGGTCGCTAAGAGTTGGACACGACTGAGCATCTTCACTTTCACTTTTCACTTTCATGCACTGGAGAAGGAAATGGCAACCCACTCCAGTGTTCTTGCCTGGAGAATCCCAGGGATGGGGGAGCCTGGTGGGCTGCCGTCTATGGAGTCACACAGAGTCGGACATGACTGAAGTGACTTAGCAGCAGCAGCAGCAGGAAGCATCCCAACACTTCCAGTTTTAACCTCCTTTTCAACTTCACTGAGGAAATAAAAATTATTAGACATTAATGGCCTGACATTTCCACCTTTAAACCACCATATCTTTTTAGTCTACACAAGTAATTTACTGATTTGTACACACTCCACAATGGGAATGAGTTCATCTTTGTCAAAACCAATTTTTCTGACCTATGATTGCTATCATTTTCACACACACAAAAAGATACTATCTCAAACAGAATCAATGATTTTTCAATTATTTCTACTCTACACCATCTCTAACCTCTTTCTATCTACCACTTTCATGCTGCTGCTGCTAAGTCACTTCAGTCATGTCCAACTCTGTGCAACTCCACAGATGGCAGCCCACCAGGCTCTCCCGTCCCTGGGATTCTCCAAGCAAACATTTAAATATGTTCAAGTTTACCTATCAAGGAATGAACTTGGGAAAAATCTTTCTGGAACCATGAATTCCTTAAGATCCATACTTTCCTTGAGCTATATCTCTTACTGCCCCTCCACCTCATAAGTGAAACCAAACTTCTCCAATAACCATTAGAAAAAAAATAACACAGCAAAACTATTTTGCTGTTAATTGCACTGAATACTTTATGATTGTCACTACTTTTTTATTTCTCATCTGAAAATGTTGACTACTTTAACTTCTTGACATATTCTCCTTTAGCTTCCACTATCTTGTACTCTTTATGATTGCTTTTGTTATTCACATGCACAACTTAATCTTTTTTTATCATATATTTTAAGATTGATGCTAATCCTGCGTCCTCTTTATATACATTTACTGAGTAATGTCATCAATTCCGCAGATTTGTTATTCATTTTAAAAAATTTTAATTACTTAATTGGGGTGTGATTGTGTTACAATGTTGTGTTAGTTTCTGCTGTACAACAATTTGAATCAGTTATATGTATAAATATGTCCCCCCCTTAAGCCTCCCTTCCACCTTTCCCATCCCACCCCATTAGGTCTTCACGGAACACAGAGCTGAGCACTTTATGCTATACAGCAGCTTTCTGCTAGCTATCTATTTTACATAAGGTCATGTATAAATGTCAGTGCTATGCTCGTAGTTCATCCATCCTCTTTTTACCACTGAGTTCGCAAGTCCATTTTCTACATCTGTTTCTCTATTCTTGCCCTGCAAATGGGTTCATTGGTAAAATTTTTCTAGATTCCATGTATATGCATTGACCTTTCTCTTTCTGACTTAACCACTCTGTATGACAGACTCTGTGTCCATCCACATCATTACAAATGACCTAATTTGTTTTCTTTCTCATTTTACATTTTTAAAACACATTTTCATAATTTAATTTGCAATGATTTTTGTAAGTAAATTTAATCATGTTTTATGATTGTAATGTTCCCAGTACCTATGATACATGCTTTAGAATGTGGCTGTGAAGGGGGAAAGAAATATTTAGGGCAGAGAATATGCTATAAAGACATTTGGAGTCTGTAAACAAATTAATATATACACAGAATCAGCATTATTTCAGTTTTTCTATGTCTTTGCAGAAAAAAAAGAAAACATAAAACTAAATAATACTTCCCTCCCCTCACAGTTCCTATATCATCATCATGGCTACATCTTCAAGCTGCAAACAAATATCAAAGAGTTGGACACGACTGAAGTGCCTGAGCATGCATACACGCACATTATGTATGGTTCCCATATCTATTAGCATCATGATAAAGGTGAAAGAATCTGGAGCCAAAAACTTGGTGTGTGACCTTGGTTAAGGTATCTAACCTTGCTGAATTTCTCTCTAGAAGGATAGGACCACATGGTCCCTGGGGCAGTTTCAAGTTGAAAATATTTTGATAGTCTATTCCTTACCACTTTCACAATGCTCTTCTATGCATATTGTTTACTTTATGATTCTTCATTCTTACATCCACACTGCAGGGGTGCTGAAGAGCTTCTAAGACCTGGCAAAGCAACAAGTGGATGCAGGTCTCAGAGTCCATTAACCTCAGCTGAGGAGGTTTATTCTCAGATGCAAGGTTGTGTCCAGACACTTTATTATCTCCTTTTTTTACTGTCAGCTGCCAGGATGCTTTTGTAGTCATTTGCATAATTTAAACTGCTGTCACTTGACTCTAATATCTAAGCAGGCAAACCTTTTAAGATTAGGCTCAAATTAACCATACTCTAATTCTATCAAAAGTATGCTAATTTGCAGTGTTGGCTTTGAACTCATTATTTTTGAGAAAACTAAAAGAAGGAAGAAAGCCTAACTACCTGATCACAAATGCCCCCAGCATATCTTGAAATACATAGGTAATGTTGCTTTGATGATTAACTTTATTTCTTAGGATCTTCATCTCAGCCTTAGATATAACAATAATTTATGTTTCTAGTTTGCTTTGGGTCATCTTGAAATTAAACTTTAAAATAATCTTTAAGATGCAAGCATGTTAAGCAGAAGCACATATCAAAGGTACATCTTGTGCTATGCACATTACCTGAATGCAATGCAGGCCACCTTGCCCCCAAAGGCTGGATAAATCACCTGCAGTCTATTTTAATTCTTGTTCTTCTCAATCTCACTTCTTTTCTTTCTATAGCCTGACTTCATCTCTAGAATCCATTAAGAATTTTATATCCCATTTACCAGTACCTGCTTCTTTTCACATAATCTAAATTAACCCAACTCCACTTGACAATAGAGCTTCTAAGAAAAAGCTCGGTTCATCATTAAAAAGCTGACCCAAAGGAATGGAAAAAGAGGCTTTTATATAATAAAACACGGAGCTCTTGCAATCACAACTTTTATTAACTGGAATACCCTAAGAGTCTAAGCAAACACATTTGAGAAATTGATTTCCTTGGGTAATATTTCTGGATGTCCTAAGTAATAACCTTTGATGAACAGTTAAGTTGAAAAAAGACAGAAATAAACTTTTAATGTGTTGCTGCTCACACCATCTTTTTTTGCTTTTAAAAAGTTATACAGAGGAGTCAAGAAGATAACTTTGCTATAAATTCAAAATTATAAAAAAATTCTTTGCAAGTTGGGTTACCTATATGTGCATGTATGTGTATTAAGTTGCTTTAGTCATGTCTGAATGTTTGCAATCCCGTGGACCGTAGACAATCAGATTCCTCTGTCAATGGGATTTTCCTGGCAAGAATACTGGGGTGAGTTGCCATTTCCTACTCTAGTAGGATCTTCCTGATCCAGGGATTGAACCCACATCTCCTGTGTCTCCTGCACTTCAGGTGGATTCTTTATCACTGAGCCACAGGAGAAGCCCTTGAGGGTGTGTGAGTGTATGAGGTTTCCTTAGTTTGCTTTTCCCTTTTAATTATTTTTTTTTATTCTAATCAAAATGTAGACTACAAGACCCTTCTTATGGATTTCTCTTTATCTTGGGCTTATCTATACAGTAAGAATCACAATGCATCTGTGCTATGTTGTGTCTGACTCTGTGAGACCTTATGGACTGTATAGCCTACCAGGCTTCTCTGTCCATGGGATTCTTCAGGCAAGAATACCAGGTTGGACTGCCATACCATCCTAAAGAGGATCTTCCCAACCCAGGGGCTGAACCGACATCTTTTACGTCTCCTGCATAGTATGGCACCCTAATGGTCTTCCCCAGTGGCTCAGCCTTAAAGAATTGGCCTCCAATGCAAGAGATGCAGGTTGGATCCCCAGGGCGGGAAGATTCCCTGCAGAAGGAAATAGTAACCCACTCCAGTATTCTTGCCTGGGAAATTTCAGGGACAGAGGAGCCTTATGGACTGTGGTCCCTGAGTCACAAAGAGTCAGACATGGCTGAAGCAACTAAGCATACAGCATAGATGGTACCCTAATATGCTGTTTATTTTGGTACTTGGGAGAAGAAATGTAGTTTTTCAAGATTCTCATATTCTTGATTGTTTTTCCTGACACTCAGTTTATTTAGGGACTCAGAAAATGAAAGAGCTTTGTAATTTTCTCTTTAGTATATAAATGTTTCCCCCCTTACATTTTACAATTTACAAAATAATTTTAGATACCTTATTCTTATCACATGATCAAGAAATCCTGACATTTTGGAATTTGTAAAAAATAAAATCTAGAAACTCTAAGTAGTCATGTATATGTGCAAATACAATCATATAAGAATTTGTAATAAATTTCATTAGATAAGAAAAGATTAATTTATCATTTGGAGAAAAGAGTAAAACTCTAAATTAATCTGTTATCAAATCTATCTCATAAATTTTTGTATTTAGGAAACAATAACAACTTATCAGAAAATGAAATTGACATATATTAAGACGATATTTAAGTTCTGTTTTTATCTTTTTTATTTATTAACTTTCTTTGGTTAAAGAGTAAAAAACAAGCTTGAGAAGGGCCTTGTAGAAAATGTAGAAAAAATATACTAGTCTTATTACTTGTGTAGTTTCAAATGCCTGTCATTTCCACCTATCTTTCAAAGATAAATTACAAGTAGTTTAATTAACACAAATGTAAAATTTTAGTTTTGAGTAACCGAGTAATTAAAATAAAACATAATCTCTATGTCTGACGCAGGATACAGCATGCTTGGGGCTGGTGCATGGGGATGACCCACAGAGATGTTATGGGGAGGGAGGTGGGAGGGGGGTTCATGTTTGGGAACACATGTAAGAATTAAAGATTTTAAAATTAAAAAAATAAACTATTAAAAAAAAAAACTGTGAAAGAATATACAGTATCAGTTTAGTTCAGTCACTCAGTCATGTCTGACTCTTTGTGACCCTAAGGATTGCAGCACGCCAGGCCTCCCTGTCCATCACCTACTCCCGGAGTTTACTCAAACTCATATCCATTGAGTCGGTGATGCCATCCAGCCATCTCATCCTCTGTCATCCCCTTCTTCTCCTGCCCTTAATCTTTCCCAGCATCAGGGTCTTTTCTAATGAGTCAGCTTTTCGCATCAGGTGGCCAAAGTATTGGAGTTTCAGCTTCAGCATCAGTCCTTTCAATGAATATTCAGGACTGATTTCCTTTAGAATGGACTGGTTGGATCTCCTTGCAGTCCAAGGGACCCTTAAGAGCCTTTCCCAATACTACAGTTCCAAAGCATCAATTCTTCTGAGCTCAGCTTTCTTTATAGTCCAACTCTCACATCCGTACATGACCACTGGAAAAACCATAGCTTTGACTAGATGGACCTTTGTTGGAAAAGCGATGTCTCTGCTTTTTAATAAGCTGTCTAGGTTGGTCATAACTTTTCTTTCAAAGAGCAAGCATTTTTTAATTTCATGGCTGCAGTCACCATCTGCAATGATTTTGGAGCCCTAAAAAATAAAGTTTGACACTGTTTCCACTGTTTCCCCATCTATTTCCCATGAAGTGATGGGACCAGATGCCATGATCTTCATTTTCTGAATGTTGAGCTTTAAGCCAACTTTTCCACTCTCCTCTTTCACTTTCATCAAGAGGCTTTTTAGTTCCTCTTCACTTTCTGCCATAAGGATGGTGTCATCTGCATATCTGAGGTTATTAATATTTCTCCTGGCAATTTTGATTCCAGCTTGTGCTTCATCCAGCCCAGCATTTCACATGATGTACTCTGCATGTAAGTTAAATAAGCAGCATGACAATATACAGCCTTTACGTGCTCCTTTCCTTATTTGGAACCAGTCTGTTGTTCCATGTCCAGTTCTAACAGTTGCTTCTTAACCTGCATACAGATTTATCTGTATACTTTAACTAATATAATAATGTACATCCACTTCAGCTATGTTGTTTAGTTGCTAAGTGTTGTTGAACTCTTTTGCAAACTCATGGACTGCAGCATGCCAGACTCTTTTGTCCATGGGATCTCCCAGGCAAGAATATTAGAGAGGATTGTCATTTCTTTCTCCCGGGTAGCTTCCTGACCCAGGGACTGAACCCATGTATCCTGCATTGGTAGGTAGGTTGTTTACCATTGAGTCACCAGGGCAGCCCCAACTACTATTATATAAATACATAAATAAATTACATAGAATTATATTTATTTTAGGAGAAGGCAATGGCACCCCACTCCAGTACTCTTGCCTGGAAAATCCCATGGATGGAGGAGCCTGGTGGGCTGCAGTCCATGGGGTCGCTAAGAGTCCGACACGACTGAATGATTTCACTTTCACTTTTCACTTTCATCCATTGGAGAAGGAAATGACAACCCACTTTAGTACTCTTGCCTGGAAAATCCCATGGATGGAGGAGCCTGGTGGGCTGCCCTCTATGGGGTCGCACTGAGTTGGACACGACTGAAGCAACTGAGCAGCAGCAGCAGCAGCAGCATATTTATTTTAAATTTGTTAAATTTTATAGTTTGGAATACTATGTTGTTACAAGAAAGTGAATTTTTGGTTTCAATCAACTTTTTCTTTGCAAGTATGTAGTGCAAAACTTGTGGGTATCAACAGAGTAATTTTCAAGAATCCAGAAAATTCAGTAATAATATATTACCCTAATGAAGATGCTGATAAGAATTAGATTTTCACATTATTATTATTACTCCTATTTATAGATGACCTTTTCTGAAATGGTTTTAAAAATGTGAAAAATCATCAAACATTAAAGATAAGCAAAGCAATAATTGGATAGAGTGACATAATTTGGGCTATATTTCCTATTTCTCTTAATTTCTAAGACCTCAGAAATAAGCACAAATTGTTTAGGATTTGTAGTATCATATGAAATATATGTTGCATTGAGGGTATATATAATTTTGAGCTAATGTAAACCAATTATGTTATGTGGAACTGAGTTTTGGGGGTAGGTAATTGTAAACACTGAAAACAGTGTTTGTTTGATTAGAGTTTACTGCTAGGTCCATAGCTTTTCTATAAATTTGTAATAAATGTTAGGCTTAGAACAAATTTTGTCATGATTGGGATATTCACTGAACATTTATTAGCATGCAAATAAAAACATTACACTACCTAGTCTATAGGCTTGAGTCACTTCCATGTCTCTTTTCATGTATACCTTTCCTGTAAATTTTAACGAAGGCCACAGTAGACAATAGACCAGACGTTGGATTGTGTAACCACTATAGCCAGTATCCGGCAACCAAAACCTCCAAGGTCTTAGTGGTTACGGAACTGTCAGAAGTTTAGCTTGAGGACTTATCCCTATGGGTGACCTGGGTGGAGAGTATTTAAAATAGATTAGCCAACCCATATCTTTAAATAATTTTAATGTTCCAATGGACTTTCCAGGTGATGCTAGTGTTAAAGAAACTGCTGCCAATGCAGGAGACTTAAGAGACATCAGTTTGATCACTGGGTTGGGAAGATCCCCTGGAGGAGGGCTTGGCAACCCACTCCAGTATTCTTGCCTGAAAAATCCCATGGACAGAGGGGCCTGGCAGGCTATGGTCCATAGGGTCACAAAGAGTCTGACTTGTCTGAAGAGATATAGCATGCACAGAATGTTCCAATAATATTTATAATAGTCATCATAATAAAGGCTGCTATTTCCTTCTATAAAAACATTTTTGACATGTTTTGACTAGTAAATAAATGTTGATAGAGTTACCAGTTACAGAGCCTCTTATAGTGACTATCTGTGGAATGTGCACTTTTAAATATAATGCCAGCAGCCCGCCACTGATTATGCATCCTTGCTTAGACTGTCATCAGCATCTGGGTTATAGTTTAACTTGAAAAACACATGCATAATTAAACATCATACATTCTGGAATATTTTGAAGTAAATTGATATTCAAAGAACTAGAACATAAAGACAATTTAACAAATTATGATCCTTAGAAAAAGAGGACGATAACTTGAGAACAAGGATTGTCTTTCTCTCATACATGTTTTTATAAGTATTAGAAATATCTTCTTTTGGAATTTGAACATGTTTATTTATCTATATTTTCCCTACAATCACTTGTTTTCTTATATGACAACAACAATAAAAAGATGTTACATTAAAGTCTATGACACTTGGAGCTATGTATAAAACTTTGCTATTGTGCCTTCATCTACTTATTTATATAGGGCAATTGTCCATGTTCTACCATTGTTTCTCATTCAATAAAAATTTGGTGCAAATAGAAAATAAATAAAAGCTATATAATTAAATAACAAAGTTTATATTTTATGGAAATGATATACGTAGATGTATGAAAGGGTCCCTGATTAGATGAATGTTAGAAATTTGATCTATTTCATATTATTCAACACCAGCCTACTGTTGGCAAAGCACTGTGATAAATGAGTTGGCATACAAAATAATGGAAAGAACCAAACTAGTTTCATTAGTCATTTAAAGGAAGCCTTCTAATGATATTCAGGTTCCTAGATCTTGCTGACCACAGGTAAGCAAACATTTTCTGTAAAGTGCCAGATAATGAAAGTCTTCTACACTGTGGGCCACATGATTTCTTTTGCAAATTCTTCATGTTGCCACTGTAACAGAAAGCAACCATAGACAACAGGGAAGATGGATGTGGCTGTGTTTCAGTAAAACTATCTGCAAAAACAGGGTGTGGTCTGGATTTAGTTGGAAAGCTATAGTTTGCCAACCTTATTCTAGACCAACTCAATCTAAGCAGCCCTTTGAATAAAGATTTTTTAATAAGCTACACAGGTGACTCTCATGATTGGACATATTTGGAGAACATCAGGATAAAATATGCACACTGAATATAGCATGTGTCTTAATGTTGGCCTTAGTGTTGGTAAAGGACTTAAGCAATATGAAGATGTTATGCAACATGAAGATGCTGTGTGTGAAATTGCCAGTTAGAAAGGCTCCAAAGGGACTAAGCAGAATAGGTAAGAGAGTTCTGTACTATCTCAGGACATGCATATTTTTGGGTCTTAATTCATTTGGGTGGACTACAAAGCATTTAAACTCATTAAAAAGGCCATTACAGAGAGAAACACCATCAGTTCAGTTCAGTCGCTCAGTCGTGTTCAACTCTTTGCAACCCCATGAATCACAGCACGCCAGGCCTCCCTGTCCATCACCAACTCCCAGAGTTCACTCAGACTAATGTCCATTGAGTCAGTGATGCCATCCAGCCATCTCATCCTCTGTCGTCCCCTTTTCCTCCTGCCCCCAATCCCTCCCAGCATCAGAGTCTTTTCCAATGAGTCAACTCTTCGCATGAGGTGGCCAACGCACTGGAGTTTCAGCTTTAGCATCATTCCTTCCAAAGAACACCCAGGACTGATCTCCTTTAGAATAAGGCTCTTTATTTCCTCTTCACTTTCTGCCATAAGGGTGGTGTCATCTGTTTTACTTAAAGTAGTGCATTCCTTTGGCAGTATTAAGCACAATAATCAAGCATGAAGGTCACTCTAGATTTCTGGTTTCCCTTAAAAGTCTGAAATATTTGATACTTTCTAGATTGCATTTTCAAAAGGCAAAACTTACCTGGAGCTGAATATTGCATCCTGCTGAAGTGGAGGCATGTTTTATTTGATTTGAGTAATCCCCACTTGGCACACATAACTTATTTGGGTTACCTAAATGTCCTGGTACGTATTTAATTTTAGACACTTTCTTTCTACTCATTGCATACACATTTCAGTCATCAGGAAGAGAAGAGAGAATTCAAGAGGGGTTCCTTTAGGAGACATGCAAATTGCCTGCTAATAGGTGGAAAGATTTAAAGGTTACCAACTGTATAACCCATTTCCAGAAAGCACCTATTTATCAATTTAAATTGGTTATACATAAGCATAATTTAATCATTGTAATGTATGCACACTTGGTATTACATTTTCCTACTATACATATTCCAGAGTAACTTGATAAAGACTAAAATAAAACAAAACTGAACCAAGACTTTCCCAGGGCAGGTTAAACAAACTCTGCATTAAACTTACATAAATATGGAAATCCCTATGTCCTTTAGATGGGTCATGTTTTTCAATGAAACTAATAAAAAGATTAACTTTGAAGATATTTGAAGCATATTGTATATGTTATATTTTTAAGGTAAAATGAGGTGATGAATCTTTGGGATCCAAGGCCATGAAACACAAACCTCAAAAATATGAAGTAATGAATTTTATAAATAATAAATAAATTCAAAATGTCAATGCATGAAAACATATATTTTTTTTATATTTGACTTGATGGTCTCAGAGTTTTCCCCACTTTTGTGATATTTTAAGTTCTGCTCTTTAGTCTTACTGGGAATTTCTTTTACTTCTTCATGCCTATTTAGTTTAATATTTAATAACACTATTTTTATATAAAAGCAATGTTTGAGAAAATGTAAGTACTTATTCTGTTAATATGGCCCCCAAACCTCAGAAAAATATCTGTAGGCAGACTCTTCCCTAAGATATAGCCTAAGCTATAGTCTCTATTTGATAAAGGTCAATGCTGTGGTATTTTTTGTGTGTATGGTGGTGGGGGGGAGGAATAATCTAAATTGTTCAGCACAAGTTCAGAGGCAATACATATCTGTCCCTATTAATACAATATTCCCTCCAGAATTGGGGTCCTCTTCAGCACATCTTCAGAAATAGAATTAAATCTGTAGAACAAATCTATATCCATGGTTTGGTGTTAAGTAGAAACACAGTAGGCAGTTGCTTATGTGGTTTAATTTGTCTTATGCTATTTATGATGGTTTCCAGTATTAAATTAATAGACCAACATTAGACATTTCTTTATTCAAGCCAGTGACTTCCCTGGTGATTCAGATGGTAAAGCATCTGCCTACAATGTAGGAGACCAGGATTCAATCCCTGGGTCGGGAAAATCCTCTGGAGAAGGCAGTGGCAACCCACTCCAGTCCTCTTGCCTGGAAAATCCCATGGACAAAGTAGCCTAGTAGCCTAGGCTACAGTCCATGGGGTCACAAAGAGTCGGATACGACCCTTTCACTTTATTCAAGGTTAAGATATTGCTGCCATTTAAAGTTTCCTATTTATGTGGAACCATACTTGAAAGAGCAGTTACGGTAATCTTTTTCAACTATTAAAAATTTAGTGAGCCTGACGGAACGTCTCACAAATTTTGTCAACTACCTAAACTCCGTGTTTTATACTACATTTCAGTGGGTGAAAAAATGCGCTAGAGTTGGAAAGTTTATATTTTCTTTGCAGGCACAGATGAGTAAAGTACAGCAATGAAAAGATAAAGGACATCTGGATTTAAGAAGAATAAATTGGACATTACTAAATAGAACGTGAAATAATGAGGTTCCAGCGACTGAAACTGCATGTAGTGACTCAAAAGCCTGAACAAAGGAAATTGTTTTCTTTCTCCCTTTCCTTCTTTATCTCTTGCTGTTCTTTGCCTTTTCTCTACCCACATGCCTTACACAGATGTATCCTCTAAACCCTTGCTTTTCTCTTAACTCTTCTATCTCTTAGAGCTTACACTAGACAATCTTTCACCTTTCATTTACTTTCCTTTTGTAGTAATTGTGGTCCCATAAATTCTTTTTGATATTTTAATCTTCCAAGACAGAGAGAGATCTTGAGTTTATGCTTATTCCCTTTAAGATTATATGTTAATTTTCTCAAAAGAATACAGTTAAATAAAAATTCAAGCAACAAGAGCTACAAATGTGCAAAAGTTAACCATGCCCTTCCAAAATTCACTTAAAAACACCAGAGTTGAGGGGTTTACCTCGTGGTCCAGTGGCTAAGATGCCAAGCTCCCAATGAAAGAGGCCTGGGTTCAATCCCTGGTCAGGGAACTAGACTCCGTATGCCTCAACTAAAGATCCTGTGTGCCCCAAGGCCTTGAATAGCCAAATAAAAATAAATAATTAAACACACACACACATCAGAGCTTAAAGTTAAGGAATAAATCATTCAATGAGAAAAACTAAAATTTACATAGAATTTACCATGTCTGAAGTACTATTCTAAGTGAGTAATAATCTCATTTACACTTTGAAAGGGTTCTATATAACAGGTACAATTATCATCATCTTTTATAGATGGAAAAATGAGACACAAAGTGTTGAGGGAATTTACGTAATTCCCACAACGGGACTTGAATGCATGCAGTCTGGTTCAAGTGACTTTGATCCTCAGGATGACACAGCGGTACTTCATGGGAAGGAAAATATGTTAAATATAGGCCAGCGGAGAACATACTCATTGAAATCTGATCCTTATAGGCAAAGGAATCAGAACACATAAGCAGGCCTGCACTTCACATTTGTGGAGCCCAGGAAGTAATACAAATGCAGACTGATATACTACCATTTCAGTATTCAATTGTTATTAATCAAGATCACAAAATACTACTGGTTTCACTTATAATCTTAACAAATATATATTTCAATGACTGGAAGGCCAGGTTCCCAGAATTAAAGTCTCATGCCTCCATTGTGTGGCCTGGGAAGGGCCACCCCAAAACTGCCTAAGACCTAAGACTCAAGCCTTCTTCATAACTCTAACTCATAGATCTTTATAACAGAACAGCAAGCATCTTTTAAGCATAGGTGATCATCCTACTTTATACATAATAGCTCCATTCATTACCTGCAAAGAGTTCTCCCTTGACTAACACTTAGTACTAGAATTTTATATGTCAGAGATATTATCTGATACTAGAAAGATGGAGGTAGGAAAGAGAGACACC
This sequence comes from Budorcas taxicolor, assembly GCF_023091745.1. Lineage (NCBI taxonomy): Eukaryota > Metazoa > Chordata > Mammalia > Artiodactyla > Bovidae > Budorcas > Budorcas taxicolor. Next base: position 60,214,789 of record NC_068921.1, on the reverse strand, counting down.
TATATGTCCTGAAGTTGGCTTGGGGTGACTGGGCAGGAAATGCAGACCAGGAGTGTGCTCTATGAGCAAAATCAATAGCTCCAGGAGTACCTTCTCATGGATCATCCCTAACTCTGATCCATTGAAGATATGTACAGTTCTCTCCTTTGATGTTAAGAGTAGTACTGTACAAAGAGTTTGAAAACATTACATCCATAAAAATGAGAGACAGTGACCAATGAAACTAAAGATCATCACTTAAGATAGTATTAAAGAACATTCTTGGTGGTTAGGAATCTGCCTTTCAATGTAGGGAATATGGGTTTGACCCCTGGTCAGGGGGGTCGCATACCTTGGGGCAACTAAGCCTGAGCGCCACAACTACTGAGACTGCTTGTTGCAACTACTGAGCCTGTGTGCCACAACAAAGACCCAACATAGCCAAAAAATATATAAATGCTAATATTTATAAGATATATATTTATATTTATAAACTATGAACCATGCCATGTAGGGCCACCCAAGATGGATGAATCATGGTGAAGAGTTCTGACAAAACGTGATCCACTGGAGAAGGGAATGGCAAACCACTTCAGTATTCTTGCCCCATGAACCCTATGAAAAGGTAAAAAGACAGGACACTGAAAGATGAAATCCCCAGGTCAGCAGGTGCAAAATGTGCTACTGGAGATCAGTGGAGAAATAACTCCAGAAAGAATGAACAGACAGAGCCAAAGCAAAAACAACACCCAGTTTTTGATATGACTGGTGATGGAAGCAAAGTCCGATGCTGTAAAGAACAATATTGCATAGAATGTTAGGTCCATGAATCAAGGCAAATTGGAAGTGGTCAAACAGGAGATGGCAGGAGATGGCAATAGTGAACGTCAACATTCTGGGAATCTGCAAACTAAAATGGACTGGAATGGGTTAATTTAACTCAGATGACCATTACGTCTACCACTGTGGGCAACAATCCCTAGAAAAAATGGAGTAGCCATCACAGTCAAAAAAAGAGTCCAAAATGAAGTACTTAAATGCAATCTCAAAAACGACAGAATGATCTCTGTTTATTTCCAAGGCAAACCACTCAATATCATGATAATCCAAGTCTATGCCCCGACCAGTAATGTGGGAGAAGCTGAAGTTGAACAGTTCTATGAAGACCTACAAGACCTTCTAGAACTAACACCCCAAAAGATGTCCTTTTCATTATAGGGAACTGGAATCCAAAAGTAGGAAGTCAAGAAACACCTGGAGTAACAGGCAAATTTGGCCTTGGAGTACAGAATGAAGGAGGGCAAAGGCTAATAGAGTTTTGCCAAGAGAAGCACTGGTCATAGCAAACACCCTATTCCAACAACACAAGAGAAGACTCTACATATGGCCATCACCGGATGGTCAATACTGAAATCAGACTGATTATATTCTATGCACCAAAGATGGAGAAGTTCTATACAGTCAGCAAAAACAAGACTGGGAACAGATTGTGGCTTAGATCATGAACTCTTTATTGCCAAATTCAGACTTAAATTGAGGAAAGTGGGGAAAACCATGAGAACATTCAGGTATGACCTAAATCAAATCCCTTATGACTATACAGTGGAAGTGACAAATAAACTCAAGGTATTAGATCTGATAGACAGAGTGCCTGATGAAATATGGACAGAGGTTCATAACATTGTATACGAGAGAGGGATCCAGACCATCCCCAAGAAAAAGAAATGAAAAAAGGTAAAATGGTTGTCTGAGAAGGCCTTACAGATAGCTGAGAAAAGAAAAGTGAAAGGCAAAGGAGAAAAGGAAAGATATATTCATTTGAATGCAGAGTTCCAAAGAATAGCAAGGAGAGATAAGAAAGTCTTCCTCAGTGGTCAATGCAAAAAAATAGAGGAAAACAATAAAATAGGAAGAAAATTAGAGACACCAAGGGAACATTTCATGCAAAGATGGGCAAAATAAAGGACAGACATGGTATGAACCCAATAGAAGCAGACAATATTAAAAAGAGGTGGCAAGAATAAACAGAAGAACTATACAAAAAAGATCTTCACAACCCAGATAATCACGATGGTGTGATCACTCACCTAGAGCCAGTTATCCTGGAATGTGAAGTCAAGTGGGCCTTAGGAAACTTCCTAAGCTACGAACAAAGCTAGTGGAGGTGATGGAATTCCAATCGAGCTATTTAAAATCCTAAAAGATAATGCTGTGAAAGGGCTGTACTCAATATGCCAGCACATTTGGAAAACTCAGCAGTAGCCACAAGACTGGAAAAGGTCAGTTTTCATTTCAATCCCAAAGAAAGGCAATCCCAAAGAATGTTCAAACTACCACAGACTTCACTCATCTCACACACTAGCTCAAAATTCTCCAAGCCAGGCTTCAAAAGTACATAAACCGTGAACTTCCAGATGTTCAAGCTGGATTTAGAAATGGCAGAGGGACCAGATGTCAAATTGCCAACATCCGTTGGATCATTGAGGAAGCAAGAGTTCCAGAAAAACATCTACTTCTGTTTTATTGAATACACCAAAGCCTTTGACTGTGTGGATCACAACAAACTGAAAAATTCTGAAAGAGATGGGAATACCAGACCACCTGACCTGCCTCTTGAGAAATCTGTATGCAGGTCAGGAAGCAACAGTTAGAATTGGACATGGAAAAACACACTAGTTTCAAACAGGGAAAGGAGTACGTCAAGGCATATATTGTCACCCTGCTTACTTAACTTACATGCAGAGTACATCATGAGAAATGCAGGGCTGGATGAAGCACAAGCTGGAATCAGGATTGCCAGTAGACATATCAATAACCTCAGATATGCAGATGACACCACCCTTATGGCAGAAAGTGAAGAAGAACTAAAGAGCCTCTTGATGAAAGAGGAGAGTGAAAATGTTTGCTTAAAACTCAACATTCAGAAAGCAAACATCACGGCATCTGGTCCCATCACTTCATAACAGTGGAAACAGTGACAGTGGGGAAACAGTGGACAAAGTGACAGACTTTATTTTGGGGGCTCAAAAATCACTGCAAATGGTGACTGTAGCCATGAAATTAAAAGACGCTTGCTCCTTAAAAGAAAAGTTATGACCAACCTAGACAGCATATTAAAAAGCAGAGACATTACTTTGCCAACAAAGTTCCGTCTAGTCAAAGTTATGGTGTTTCCAATGTTTCCAGTAGTCAGAGCTATGGTGTTTCCACCAGTCATGTCTGATGTTTCCAGAGTCAGCTTCAGCTGAGCTCTGAAGAATTGATGCTTCTGAACTGTGGTATTGGGGAAGACTCTTAAGAGTCCCTTGGACTGCGAGAAGATTGAACCAGTCCATCCTAAAGGAAGTCAGTCCTGAATATTCATCGGAATGACTGATGCTGAAGTTGAAATTCCAATACTCTGGCCACCTGATACAAAGAACTGATTCATCTGAAAAGACCCTGATCCTGGGAAAGATTGAAGTGGGGAGGAGAAGGGATTGACAGAGGATGAGATAATTGGATGGCATCACTGACTCAATGGACATGAGGTTAAGTAAACTCCGGGAGTAGGTGATGGACAGGGAGGCCTGGCGTGCTGCAGTCCATGGGGTCACAAAGAGTCGAACATGAGAACACCTGAACTGACTGATTGAACTGATATATAAAATAGTATTAAGTCAAATCTGGTGAATATCAAAAGATGTTGGCAAGAATCTACTGTAGAAAAAAATCCTTAGAAAGAATGAAAAAATGAAAAAAGTATGTAGTGATTATCTGACATAGGAGTGAAAAGAGAAAAATGTGGACTTCGAAGTAAGTATGGAAATTTCCATAAATGAAATATTTGTCACTCATCCTAGTGTTATCTTTGGGACGGTGGAAAAAACAATATTTCAACAACATGAAACCATAGAGTAATTGAAGGGAAAAATAGTCAGTATGGCCTGGGTATTCCCACAATATAGCACTGAAAGAGGAAGACTGGATAGAATTTCTACTGAGTTTGTTTATCTGATATGTACTAAAAATGAGGTTAAGTTTTTGGAAGAATGAAAAACTAACCCTAATGAGGATACTTTTATAGAAACTCTGGACATTATGGAAGTCAGTAAAATCCCAGGAAATTTGGAGTCTGGGCTTATCTAGAGTGACTTTTGTTAAAATATTAATTTATTAAATAAATGAACAAATAAGGAAAAACATCTAATGTTTATTAGTTTTGTTTTATTAAAGATAGCACTGCTTATTATAAGTTTCTTCTACATTGTGCCATGCTGTCTTACATAATTATTGACTTTATATTCAGAAGAACTCTGTGAAGTATGTAATTATTTGTTCTTAATGACAAAGGGATTGAAGTATCGAAAAACCCAGTTTTTCAAGTCAGCTACTAGAAGCTTCACAGACTCCATGATTCTGAGATCATCTTTCATAGTACACTGCCACCAAAGACATGGATAAGACTGTGGATGAGGTAACTATGCTTTCTAAATCAAAGTCAAACACAGCAGGGCTTATTGCTGTCTACTCTAGCATAACCTTCATAACCGCTGGTTATTGATATGTGAGAAGTGATATCTAGAATCTGTAGTTTATAAGAGGAGCCAGCCAACTAGGAGAATTGATAACCAAAATATGTTGTTAAGTTTCTCAGTCATGCCTGCCTCATTGAGACCCCTTGGACTGCAGCATGCCAGTCTTCCCTGTCCTTCACCATCTCCTGGAGTCTGCTCAAACTCATGTCCATTGAGTCAGTGATGCCATCCAACCATCTAGTCCTCTGTCATCCCCTTCTCTTCCTGCCTTCAATCTTTCCCATCATCAGGTTCCTTTCTAATGAGTCAGCTATTCATATCAGGTGGCCAAAGCATTGGAGTTTTAACTTCAACATCAGTCCTCCCAAAGAATATTCAGGACTGATTTCCTTTAGGATTCCCTGGTTTGAGCTACTTGAAGTCTGAGGGACCCTGAAGAGTCTTCTCCCAAACCACACCTCACAAGCATCAGTTCTTCAGCTCTCAACCTTCTTTATGGTTCATCTCTCACATCCATACATGACTATTGGAAAAACCATAGCTTTGACTATAGGGACCTCTCTAGGCAAAGTAATGTCTCTGCTTTTTAATATGCTATCTAGGCGCAGATGGTAAAGAATCCACCTGCAATGTGGGAGTCCTGGGTTCAACCACCAGGCTGAGAAGATGCCTGGAGAAGGGAACACTTGATGTTGTCCCAGATGTCCCTTAAACAAAAAGATGTAGAGCCTATAGAAACCTTAGTCCTTGAATGTATTTTCAAGTTGCTGGTTTAATCTGTTCTTATGTAATTCCTATGTATTAGTCACTCAGTCATGTCTGACCCTTTGTGACTCCATGGACTCTAGCCCTCCAGGCTCTGCTGTCCATGGAATTCTCCAGGTAAGAATACTGGAGTGGATAGCCATCCTCTCCTTCAGGGGAATCTTCCCAGCCCACAGATCAAACCCGGGTCTCCCACATTCCAGGCAGATTCTTCATGAGCTGAGCCACCAGGGAAGCCCCAGATAATGGTTTGACCTCAGTGTTAACCTATTTCAAATCTTGCTATGAGATAATAAATCCTGATTAGAGTTAAATCACTCACAGTTGTTTTGTATGTTATTTGCTATCACATGAGCCATATGAGAAAAATATGACATCCAACACTATCCCATGCAAAACTGATAACTGAGTACAGTTACACTATTGAATATATTAAGAATAATAAACGTTTAGCCTTATAAGTTACCATAAAAACAAAGTGGTTTAATGTTGCTCATAGCCATGTAGGTATATCTTCAATTGATGATAAAGTTTAGAGTCCATCCTGAATTTTAAAATAGTCCTAAGTATTCGTGTTGATCTTATTATTGTTGAGTAACCATATTATTTCTGATATACAAATAGGAAGTAGAGTCTCATTCTCTATTTCTACATCTACCTCTCCATCTATTTATATCTACCGATCTGAAATAATATGCTGGCAAATAAGATAGCAAATAAATGAACTTTGAGAACTCAAATTATATTCACTTGTCTTTGCAGAGTCCAAATTCCACAATCACTTACATTAAAATGAATAATTTATTATTATTTATTAGTGCCAATTACACATATTTTATTTGTAAGATATTATTAGCACTGTTACAGTGTATTTTCAACCACATCCATTATGCAATAATGTATCTTGGCTACATAAATCAAGACAAGAGCTTCTTTTTTATGACTCTCTGGAGATATGAGACAAAAGATTAGGACTATTAGAAAGGCTAAAAATAGCCGACTCACATATTTCTATCAGCAAGGACGAAAGTTGCATGTTTTCAATATCCAAAACAAATGATCAAATCACTAATTTCAGAGTATTTTACTGTTAGATTACTGTTTAAAAGTAACTGTGATTTTAAGATCCGTATCTTGCCAAAATATATTCTGTATTTGATAAACAATATAAACAAATAAATATTAACAGAGAGGTTGACATTTTTACCCATTTAAATTAGCTCGTGTGATATTTAGATTTATGTGAGTTTATGCATTTTTGTTTGTGCATATACAAATATTTTGGGGCCTCCCAAGTGTCTCAGTAAGAAAGAATCTAATCTACCAATGTAGGAGACCTGAATTCTATCCCTGAGTTGGGAAGATCCCCTGAAGAAGGAAATGGCTACCCACTCCAGTATTCTTGCCTGGGAAATCCCATGAACAGAGGAGCCTGCTTGGTTACAGTCCATGGGTTCTCAAAGAGTTGGATACAACTTAGCTACAAAACAATTAGAACACAAAAATATTTCAGTAAGAATGACTCTCACCCTCTTGTGTGTGTGTGTGTGTGTGTGTGTGTGTGTGTGTGTGTGTATGTTGAAGGCATATGTGAGTAAGGGGGTGTGTGTCATCCAAAACACCCTATAATTGACTGACAGTTCACAGAGATTTTAACTTTGATTATTCTTTGCTGTATAGTCACTCTGAAACTAATAAAAACTGCTTTTCATAGTTTTATAACAATTTTAAGGGGATTTGTTTTATGATTGAAATGTAGTACCCTTGATATTCTATCTCTTATCTTCACTGGCTTCTCCAGAAAGCAAAATTCAAAACTCTTTTAAATGAACCCAAACACATCAAGTTAAATCCCATCATCACCATGTTCCTTCCAATTAAATCCTAAAGATTTTATTTAAAAAAAAAAAAAAAAAAGGCAGAGAAATCCAGCCAGTTAATTCTTGGTTTTGACTACAGTGGATGTGGGGCACCAGACTGGCATGAGTCTTATTGGAAATTCCTGATATATCTGGGTAATTGAACTGGGGACCTTTCCAAGCAAATCTCTTCTATGAAACAGGATAGTATTACAGTCTGAGGAGATGTAAATGCAGATCATCAACCTTCAGAGATTTCTCTTGGCTGAAAGCATAGATGTAATCAGACACTCAACAGTTTCTCTTCTTCATACTAATCTGTTTACCTCCCTGTGGGTGGGCTTAAAACCAAATCTAAAACCTGAAATCATTTTATCATCAATGCTGAGTGTCAGAGGCTCTGTCTACATGAAGCCAAAATAGCCAGATGGAAAGTGAAAAGCAACATCCATCATCTAAACATTTCCCTTTCCCATTGCCAAGCCTGTAGATACTTGGAAACAACGTCACGGTTGGCTGGGTGTTTTACTTTTAATCTAGAGGTTTTGGTATTGTGTAGATACAATCTCAGCATGTAACTTCCTGTACAAAATTCCCAGATAGGCACAATGGTAGATACATTAGAAAAATAACACACACACATATATTACATTGAACCACATTAGCTTGAACCATGAATAATGCATTATGTTCAGTATTATAGCAGATATAGTGCTGAATAACCACAGTTGAAAACAAAATTAATCACATACATGCACATATTAGTGTCCTAAAGTGAAAGTGTTAGTCACCCAGTCATGCCCGACTCTTTGAGACCCCATGGACTGCAGCCCCCCAGGCTCTTCTGTCCATGAGATTTTCCAGGCAAGGATACTGGAGTGGGCTGCCATTTCCTTCTCCAGGGGATCTTCTTGCCTCAGGGATTGAACCCGGGTCTCCTGCATTGCAGGAGAATTCTTGGTGGTTCAGTCAGTAAAGACTCTGCCTATAATGCAGGAGATACAGGGCTCCATCTCTGGGTTGGCAAGATCTGCTGGAGGAGGAAATGGCTAACCCTCCAGTATTCTTGCCTGGAGAATTTCATGGACAGAGGAGCCTGGTGGGCTACAGTCCGTGCAGTCCAAAGAGTCGGACACAACTGCGTGACTTATACATTTTCACTCTTTTTTTTTAAACCAACTGAGCCACCACTATGCCATTGACCTGCAAAGTCCCAAATATCCACTATATGCTCTTACAGAGAGAAGACTCTGTTACTCTTATTGCATAATATATTTAGAGAAGCAAACTGGAATGCAGTGTAAACGTCACATGTGCTGCATACTGCTGCTATGTGTGCTTTGGATGGGTGCATTGAGTCCATAGGACAGGAAGGGGATTCGGTCCAGATCACTTAGAACCAGTCAGGTTAAAGACTAAATAATACTTAATATGAAGAGAATAGGGATTCCCAGGTGGTGCTAGTGGCAAAGAACCTGCCTGTCAATGTAGGAGACAAGAAATGCAGGTTCAGTCCCTGGGTATGGAAGATCCCCTGGAGGAGGGCATGGCAGCTCACTCCAGTATTCTTGCCTGGAGAATCCCCACAGACAGAGAAGTCTGGTGGGCTACAATTCATGGGGTTGCAGAGAGGCAGACAGGACTGAAGCTACTTAACACAGAACAGGTGAAGAGAATAACAGCAAGATGAGGCATACAGTTATTTTTTTCAAAGAGCTGTGTTTTTAATGTGATTTTATATTGTATTTTTAGCATCTACAAGAAAAAATCTGGTGGGCAATATGACAAAATTTGAGCACTAGGAAACTGATGATGGGATAATTATAATATATCAATGAGGCATATGCTTTTGACATAATTCAGTGGTAATATATGGAATTGTTTGAAGGCTGGTGGTAGAGGCATTTTGGAAAGCATTTTAACATCTCATTAGTTCAAAGATAACTCTATTTAATTGGAATTTGATGCCAATGGCTTTAAAAACAAAGTAATTACAACATGAATAATGACTCCTTAACTAATTTATCTTGAAAAACCAAATGCTAATATTTTAGATGTTAATAAAATTTTTATCAAACAGTGATGGTCATAGGGTCTAACTGCTTGAGATGTGAAGTCATGATTGGCTTTGGGAAAACTGTGTATATGTTTGTGCCAGGTTTCCTGTTTGTAAACAAGGGCATAATAACAATTCTTCATCCATAATCTCATTGGCTGAATTAAATGACTTGTTCCAAGAAAAGCACTTAGATAATAAATTGGTTTTATTTAATCGAAGCATAAATGTGTTGTACTTCAAAATAGAATTCAAGTAAATATTTTCCTGTTTATCACTTTGTTTCAACAATGTTTTGAGAGTTAAAAACCTGCTTCTTCTGTAGAGAGTATGTGGAGTTTTATAAGCCTCAGGGCTGCATATTTTATCCAGCATGAGATTCAGAGAAAAACTAAGGGAAGAAAGTGGTGCCTGAAAACAGATACGGTGTATTTTTTCTTCCTACCTGTTCACCCCGTTATCCTAGCTCTGGCCATGTCTTTATTCTCTGTGATTTACACAAGATGTAAAATACAGAATAATTTAAAGTAGTAAGAAAAACAAATAAATAAAAGATAAATACAATTCTGTCATTCAGACTTGGACATTATGCAACTTAAGACGTGGTTTTTAATGTTATTCCCTCCTCTTTAAAAATGTAGGCACATATACAAAATAGACACTCAACACAAAACTAGACTGAAAAGTGAAGCGTTAGTTGCTCAGTTCAGTTCAGTTCAGTCGCTCAGTCGTGTCCGACTCATTGCAACCCCATGAATCGCAGCACGCCAGGCCTCCCTGGCCATCACCAACTCCCAGAGTTCACTCAGACTAATGTCCCTCGAGTCAGTGATGCCATCCAGCCATCTAATCCTCTGTCATCCCCTTCTCCTCCTCCCTGCAGTCCTCCCAGCATCAGAGTCTTCTCCAATGAGTCAACTCTTCACATGAGGTGGCCAAAGTACTGGAGTTTCAGCTTTAGCATCATTCCTTCCAAAGAAATCCCAGACTGATCTCCTTCAGAATGGACTGGTTGGATCTCCTTGCAGTCCAAGGGACTCTCAAGAGTCTTCTCCAACACCACAGTTCAAAAGCATCAATTCTTTGGCGCTCAGCCCTCTTCACAGTCCAACTCTGACATCCATATTTGACTACAGGGAAAACCATAGCCTTGACTAGATGGACCTTTGTTGGCTAAGTAATGTCTCTGCTTTTGAATATGCTACCTAAGTTGGTCATAACTTTTCTTCCAAGGAGTAAGCGTCTTTTAATTTCATGGCTGCAGTCACCATCTGCAGTGATTTTGGAGCCCCCCAAAATAAAGTCTGACACTGTTTCCACTGTTTCCCCATCTATTTCCCATGAAGTGATGGGACCAGATGCCATGATCTTCGCTTTCTGAATGTTGAGCTTTAAACCAAATTTTTCCCTTCCACTTTCACTTTCAAGAGGCTTTTTAGTTCCTTTTCACTTTCTGCCAGAAGGGTGGTGTCATCTGCATATCTGAGGTTACTGATATTTCTCCCGGCAATCTTGATTCCAGCTCATGTTTCTTCCACACCAGCATTTCTCATGATGTACTCTGCATATAAGTTAAATAAGCAGGGTGTCAATATACAGCCCTGACGTACTCCTTTTCATATTTGAAACCAGTCTGTTGTTCCATGTCCAGTTCTAACTGTTGCTTCCTGACCTGCATACAGATTTCTCAAGAGGCAGGTCAGGTGGTCTGATATTCCCATCTCTCTCAGAATTTTCCACAGTTTATTGTGATCCACACAGTAAAAGGCTTTGGCATAGTCAATAAAGCAGAAATAGATGTTTTTCTGGAACTCTCTTGCTTTTTCCATGATCCAGCGGATGTTGCCAATTTGATCTCTGGTTCCTCTGCCTTTTCTAAAACCAGCTTGAACATCAGGGAGTTCATGGTTCACGTATTGCTGAATCCTGGCTTGGAGAATTTTGAGCATTACTTTACCAGCATGTGAGATGAGTGCAATTGTGTGGTAGTTTGAGCATTCTTTGGCATTGCCTTTCTTTGGGATTGGAATGAAAACTGACCTTTTCCAGTCCTGTGGCCACTGCTGAGTTTTCCAAATTTGCTGGCATATTGAGTGCAAAAATTTCACAGCATCATCTTTCAGGATTTGAAATAGCTCTACTGGAATTCCATCACCTCCACTAGCTTTGTTCTTAGTGATGCTTTCTAAGGCCCACTTGACTTCACATTCCAGGATGACTGGCTCTAGATGAGTGATCACACCATCGTGATTATCTGGGTCATGAAGATCTTTTTTGTACAGTTCTTCTGTGTATTCTTGCCATCTTTTCTTAACATCTGCTTCTGTTAGGTCCATATCATTTCTGTCCTTTATCGAGCCCATCTTTGCATGAAATATTCCCTTAGTATCTCTAATTTTCTTGAAGAGATCTCTAGTCTTTCCCATTCTGTTCTTTTCCTCTATTTCTTTGCATTGATGGCTGAAGAAGGCTTTCTTATCTCTCCTTGCTATTCGTTGGAACTCTGCATTCAGATGCTTATATCTTTCCTTTTCTCCTTTGCTTTTCGCCTCTCTTCTTTTCACAGCTATTTGTAAGGCCTCCCCAGACAGCCAATTTGCTTTTGTGCATTTCTGTTCTGTAGGGATGGTCTTGATCCCTGTCTCCTGTACAATGTCACCAACCTCATTCCATAGTTCATCAGGCACTCTATCTATCAGATCTAGGCCCTTAAATCTATTTCTCACTTCCACTGTATAATCATAAGGGATTTTATTTAGGTCATCCTGAATGGCCTAGCGGTTTTCCCTACTTTCTTCAATTTAAGTCTGAATTTGGTAATAAGGAGTTCATGATCTGAGCCACAATCAGCTCCCAGTCTTGTTTTTGTTGACTGTATAGAGCTTCTCCATCCCTGGCTGCAAAGAATATAATCAGTCTGATTTCACTGTTGACCATCTGGTGATGTCCATGTGTAGAGTCTTCTTTTGTGTTGTTGGAAAAGGGTGTTTGCTATGACCAGTGCATTTTCTTGACAGAACTCTATTTGTCTTTGCCCTGCTTCATTCCACATTCCAAGGCCAAATTTGTCTGTTACTCCAAGTGTTTCTTGACTTCTTACTTTTGCATTCCAGTCCCCTAAAATGAAAAGGACATCCTTTTTAGGTGTTAGTTCTAAAAGGCCTTGTAGGTCTTCATAGAATCGTTCAACTTCAGCTTCTTCAGCATTACTGGTTGGGGCATAGAGTTGGATTACCATGATATTGCATGGTTTGCCTTGGAGACGAACAGAGATCATTCTGTCATTTTTGAGATTGCATCCAAGTACTGCATTTCAGACTCTTTTGTTGACCATGATGGCTACTCCATTTCTTCTGAGGGATTCCTGCCCACAGTAGTAGATATAATGGTCATCTGAGTTAAATTCACCCATTCCAGTCCATTTTAGTTCACTGATTCCTAGAATGTCAACGTTCACTCTTGCCATCTCTTGTTGACTACTTCCAATTTGCCTTGATTCAAGGACCTGAGTCATGTCCAGCTCTTTGCCCCTCAGGTTCCTCTGTCCATGGGATTCTTCATGTAAGAATGAATGGAGTGTGTTGCCATAGTGTATGCAAACAAACTCAACAATTTTAGTTACTTTGGTAAATATTTATATATTCCAGTTTGGATAAACACAGTATAACATTCACAATACTAGTTAGTTATAACTCATGGTATCTATTCACCATAATGAAAGTTCCATTTATAATGAATGGACACATTCATAGAAAATTATGTTGGCACCCTGAAATTTACCTCAAACTGTGTGCATTTATAATAATTTAATTGCTATTTTTTCAAATGTGAAATTATCACTATCCCATAACATTGGAATATAAGGGTAAATGCATTTATAAATAAATTTTATAGATGTAAGTCAAAGCATAATATTTTCACGAATAGTCACAAGCTTGTAAACTCTTAATGTATTACTTTGTTATTTGCATGCTATATTATAGGCCAAAATATTTAATTAAAAAATGTTATTTCTGTATCTCAATGCTGAGTGTTCCCTGCACTTCTGTTACAGGACTGATGTCAGGGCCTAATTCCTATTTCCAAGGCTCTACATACTATACACCAATTCTCAGGTTGCATTATGAGGTGATTGATTAAGGTCTGAGAGTTTTAGGGGATAAGTTTGTTTATTGGGAAGATGAAAAAAGAAAATGTTATATGATTTGAACTTCATACTAGAAGTTAGTCATCAAACTGCACAGCTGTTTTTCCTAGCTTAATCCACAAACTAGGAAGAAAAAAAAAATTGGCTTCAGAGAAGGAGGAGAGAAAGTAAGAAACTGAGATGCTATTTATGAAGCTGAAAACGTCCATGGTTAGGACTACCTCTCATTTTTAAGATAGAGATTGAGAATATGAGGATTGGTATTCCATGTGTTTCTTTTGGAAGGTTTTCTGGTTTATTTTGTTTATTTGTTTGTTGTTTTAATATAAATGTTTGAATGAATGCAACATGGGTCCTGAAATTTCTGTCTATTTTATTCATAACTCTATCACCTCCACCTAGAACAATGATTGACACACAATAGGCAGCAAATAAGAATACCTTCAAAACCAGCTTCTACCTTTTGATTTAGATGGCTCTTTAGCTCGCTCATTACATTTGTGTTCTCATAAAATTTATATTCTTGGAAATGTGAGTGTCTTTGAGATGATAAATATCTTCCAAATGCTAAAAACCTTAAACTATCCTATTGTTCATCAGAGAAATCTGTGATAAAATTAATTATTTGAAGGTACTTGACTAAATTCCATACAATATGAACAATAAAAGGAGAATAGTAAATGTAAAATGGATTAGTCAAGAATTAAGAGACACAGTAGGAGGGATGAACTAATAGTTTGGGATTAACTGATCCACACTATTACATATAAAATAGGTAAAAAATAAGGACCAACTGTATAGCAAGGGAATGATATTCAATATCTTATAATAACCTTTTATGGAAGAGCATCTGAAAAAACAGATATAATTTGAAAAAGAATCACTTTGCTATATACCTGAAACTAACAGAACATTGTAAATCAACTACACTTCAGATTAAAAAAGAATTAAGTATATATATATATATAAAGCAGTTTGTCTGAAAGGAAATTAAGGCCTGCTCATCAGAACTTCTCTGCAATTTAGAAAAACATTATTTTTGTAAGATCTTATAATTATGCATAAAACATACTTTCCTGTTGTAAAGAAATGTCTGTTTTACAACTAAAAAGAAATATTTCTGTGTAGGCAATTTAACAGTTGAATCTAGTAAATTTAAATAATGAGTCAACTCAACTCAAACAAAACAACAAATTCTACTGAAGTGATCAAGTAACGATTCTGAATTTAATGCAATCAATTAATTTTTAACATACCAAATTTCTTTACTATACACCAATAGAAAAAAGTGTGAAACATAATGCTGATTTGTGGAATTTGCAATTTTATAGAATTTAGAAAAAGATATATTGGGGATATATCTCATGATATAAATAAAGACAGAAAAGAAAGTTTACAGAGTAGGGCTGAACAGGCAGTGAAAAAATACATGCAAGAGGAAAAGCCACCTAATTAAAATAACAATGAATGATGAGACTGTCAATACACACTAGTTTTTCATAAATTCTTTTATGCATTAGGAATTCTTATTCCAGAATTTTAATTGCTTTCTATTTTTATAATAATTGAAAACATTTAAATAAGCTTGCAGCATGCATATTTTAAAGTGACATTGAAATCAGTTCCCTGCATGAGTCAAGTGTGTATTTAATATATAAAATTTCCTATTTATTAATATATACATATGCTGCTGCTAAATCGCTTCAGTCGTGTCTAACTCTGTGCGACCCCATAGACGGCAGCCCACCAGGCTCCCCCATTCCTGGGATTCTCCAGGCAAGAACACTGGAGTGGGTTGCCATTTCCTTCTCCAATGCATGAAAGTGAAAAGCGAAAGTGAAGTCGCTCAGTCGTATCCGACTCTTAGCGACCCAATGGACTGTAGCCTACCAGGCTCCTCTGTCCACAGGATTTTCCAGGCAAGAGTACTGGAGTGGGGTGCCATTGCCTTCTCCATATATACATGGAGATATATATATATATCGGAATCACTTGCTGTACACCTAAAACTAACACAACATTGTGTATCAACTCTATTTCAATAATTTTTTTTTAAGTGGAAAAGTAGAATTAAAAAATCTTTTCAAAGACAAAGAGAAAATTTTTTTATATACTAGGAGAAAATGTGATCCCCAAAACTGAAGCGGTTTAGGTAATGAACAAGGACACTACTGACAGTTTTGCTGAAATAACCAGTGCTGATTGGGTCTGTCCCTGGCTAAGATATAAAGTCATGTTCATTTTATTCTAGTCTTCATGTTTTCTCTTTGGAGAATTTTCCTAAAGTAACAATCTTGGTCTTCTATAGACAGAAGTCAGAAGTGACTGAGATTCTTCTAGATGTGAAACACTTCCAGGCCTTATTTGGTCACTGGCAAATCTGTAATGAGGGTATATATATATATATATATATATGTAATATATACCCTGCCCACCCTCTGCCCATGGTAGAAACTACTGGAAAGTTTTCTCCTTTGCCAATGATGAGAAAAATAAATCTGCCTAATTTAGGGGTGTCATATTAACTCACTTGTTCACAGTGATATATGTTATAATCTCTAGCTCAAATTGTTGTGAATAATTAAGTTGACAGTTTTATCTCTATTTTTTTTTATCAGCTATTTTCATATCCCAGTGTGGAGTATACAGAGACTGAGAGAGAGGAGTGATGACATTTAATCTTGCTCTGGTATAATCTAATTGCTTGTAAATCGACTTTGAACAATATCAGCACTATCTGAAAGCACATCATTACACACAATGCATAATATGTATGGGAGTATATATATGCCCCCACTATATATGTATATGTATCAGTTCAGCTCAGTTGCTCTGTCATGTCTGATTCTTTGTGACCCCAAGGACTGCAGCACACCAGGCTTCCCTGTCTATCACCAACTCCTGGAGCTTACTTAAACTCATGTCCATCAAGCTGGTGATGCCATCCAACCATCTCATCCTCTGTTGTCTCTTTCTCCTCCTGCTTTCAATCTTTTCCAGCTTCAGGGTCTTTTCAAATGAGTCAGTTCTTCACATCAGTAGTAACAAAGTAAAAATATCACCAGTAATTTAGTAGTATACTACATTACCTTTAAATATGTCTTAATAGATGCCATAGGTTTATTCCATATACTTTCTTCTTTCAAGGACTCTGATACCATACCATGATTTTCCTATATCATGGCATTGGCAAATTGGTCTTTTTTTTGGAGGGAGGGTCAGAAATTATCTTACTTAAACCTAAAAATGTTTCTTACTTCATTAGGTTCTCTCTGCAAGTGTCACAACCTCAGAGAAACCTTCCTTGACTGCTATATAAAAAAATGCCCTGCTTACAAGACCATCACTTCCTAAACCCTTGACATTTTTAGTTTTCTTTATTACACAAATAATTCTGTGAAGTCATGATATAGTTTATGTGCATTTTTAACCTTCTTTACTAAAGAGATCTGTCTTGTATTTGCACTGATTTATGCTCAGGGATGAGAAAAGCATCTGGTATATTTTGGATACTTAATGTGTTGAATGAAAAACAGGACTACAGGCTGTGGGACAGCTATGGACAGAAAGGGAAGGAATACACTACATTTACAAGAGAGAAACTGTACCATGCATGTTTTTGCCTGAAGTCAATTTCTTTTTTTAATCCAAAATGTATTTACTTATTTTTTAAAAAATACAGAAGTTCTTTAAGAGGCTTGAAACAGTTTTCTGCTTACCAAACAGCTTAATCTTGTGGAGCACATAATTCCATTTCATTATAATGAAGTAACTTGTACCCTAGAAAAGTTAAAGTAACTTCAATTGTTTCTGCTAATGTAAAACTGAACACTACCATAGATAACTTTAATCTATAGATTTACAGAGAAAAGCTAGAGGCTTCCTGCTTAAATAATGTCGAATAGAAATTTAAACAAAAAGATTTTGGAGAAGAGATGAAGATGAGGGCAAGCCTCATTACTGCTATGTAACAGTGCATAACTTTTATACAACACTGATAACCTAGATAGCATATTCAAAAGCAGAGATATTACTTTGCTGAATAAGGTCCGTCTAGTCAAGGCTATGGTTTTTCCTGTGGTCATGTATGGATGTGAGAGTTGGACTCTGAAGAAGGCTGAGCGCTGAAGAATTGATGCTTTTGAACTGTGGTGTTGGAGAAGACTCTTCAGAGTCCCTTGGACTGCAAAGAGATCCAACCGGTCCATTCTGAAGATCAGCCTTGGGATTTTTTGGAAGGAATGTTGCTAAAGCTGAAACTCCAGTACTTTGGCCACCTCATGCAAAGAGTTAACTCACTGGAAAAGACTCTGATGCTGGGCAGGGATTGGGATTCGGAGGGAGAAGGGGACGACAGAGGATTAGATGGCTGGATGGCATCACGGACTCAATGGACATTAGTCTGAGTGAACTCTGGGAGTTGGTGATGGACAGGGAGGCCTGGCGTGCTGCGATTCATGGGGTCGCAAAGGGTCGGACATGACTGAGCGACTGAACTGAACTGAACTGAACTGATAAATTTCAACGAATGTTCACCTTATATGGGAAGGGTTTGCTGGTTTGTTTGCTTTATTTGTTTTGTTTGCTTTTAACATTCAGTGACATAATTGATTCACTCAATGACTCAGAAATTAAATGGATTGCAACCCAGGTCTTTTGGCTGCATAATTCTCTCCCCATCTTTTATTTTTTTAAACATAAATATTTCCTTCTTCATAAAAATTATTGAGTTCCTATTATACATTGTAGCAGATAGAAGTGAGTCTTCACCGAGTTCCTAGGATGGTGTCACAGACTGGTGTGTAAATGAACGTGGGATATACGGTGCCTGAGCACATGCATGCCAATCTGCTTCGGCCGTTATCTGACTCTTTGCAACCCTATGGGCTGTAGTCCACCAGGCTCCTCTGTCTGTGGGATTCTCCAGGCATGAGTACTGGAGTGGGTTGTCATGCCCTCCTCCAGGGGATCTTCTGGACCCAGGGATCAAACCCATGTTTCTTATGTTTCCAGGCAGTGCCTGGTGATGAGCTCACAAATGGAAAACACAGACTAAAATTCTGTGGGAGCCATGAAGAGGGAGGACCTAATTCTGACTGGAAGAAAAGACAGGCGTAATGGGGTGGGTGACATTTGACCTGTGTCCTGAAAGAACTCAAAGGTGTTATCATTAATATTTTGTTTATTTTTACCAGTGAGCATCAATGAGATGATTAAGATAGCATACTTGGATTATAGATTATATTATGGGGAAACTTTTCTCCCTCTCTGGAAAGCTATAAGTAGATGGCTACATCCTTCCACTTCTGTCCATTGATATTTTCTGGCAGTTTCCTTCCTTGGTTGTATTTCATATAAGATGATTCCATTTCCTAGTGGCTTTTATTTGCTTGATCACACTCTATGAGTTCATGAAGCCCTGAACTCCTTTCATATATCAAATTATCAATTTATTAATTCATTTTTTCAAAAACTTCACTATTCTGAATCATGGGATACAGTGGTGATGAAGGCCAAGTCTTTGTTCTAATGGAGTTAAATGTTTCTGCACCCTGGACTCTGCTCAGCCAAGAAGTTCCTCTCTGTTCATGAGATGTCTTCTGGACACTTACTCACTCCTGCATTTGTAGCCAGCTGGCAACCTGAGTGGGATGAAGTGTCCAAGATAGTAATAGTTATCATTATGAATGTTTTAACTCGGATGTCTGTTAGGACTGGGACTGGGACTGGGCTGGGCTTCTCTCTCTCCAGCATTCTGTTTTCTTTAGAATCTGTACATGTACCTGACCTTTAATTCTCAAGGAGATCTTCTTTCTCAATATTGCTTTGGCTATCTTTTTGTCTTTTGTGTCTCCATACAAATTTTAGGATTTTTTTAAATTTAGTTCTGTTAAAAAAAAAAAAAAAAAGCTATGGCCTCTCTTAACAGTAAGAGGAGCAGATATTCTTTTGAACTAAAAAAAATTAATAATTCAATTTTAAGTCCTTTAGTTCTCCTTAAGAAAAAAAAATAAAGGTTAAATGATGGTATGGTTTTATTATGAAAAACAAAATGTGTGCTAATAACTTAGGATGTGGTTAAATTGCAAATGTTATAATAGTAGAACTTCATCTGTATATAATTTGTGGCAAAATAAAGACACTAACAAAATTAAAATGAACTAAACTCAAAAAAATAGTTGGGATTCAAAAGTCTGCTTTATATCAAGTTCAATTTTACACAAGCACAAGCTGACATCATTAGGAAAAAAAAGAGCAAACGATTTTAAAAAGGTTGAGCAGTCATCAGAATAATTTTAAATATAATTAATTGCGAGTAAAAAAGAAAAGAACATTTATCGTATCTTAAGAACTCAAATACAGCCATCAAACAGAATTTTGAGATTATCCTAAACCTTTCTCATGACTGAAACAACAGTGTAAACAAATAGGTAGCAGTAAGAAACAAAAATCAATTGATAAGACAAGTTTGTAATATTTAACACACCATTTTCTAAACTGTTAAGGCCAAAGGACATTCCTAATAACTACTGTGGACTAATAACTGACTAATTCTAGAACTGGGAACTCTGTATTTAAGCATATACACATTCTTGTTAAAGAAACTTACTTTAAATTTTACTTGCTAACAGCTTAGTATTATTTTTAGCTAAATGATTCTGACAATAGAGCAAATAAAGAAGGTGTAAGAACTGGGATTTGGTTCAGTTCAGTTGCTCAGTCATGCCTGACTCTGTGAACACATGGATAACGGAACACCAGGCCTGGATTGTGCCCAAACTTACGTCCATCTAATCTGTGATACCATGCAACCATCACATCCTCTGTCGTCCCCTCTCTTCTTTCCTTCACTCTTTCCCATCATCAGGGTCTTTTCTAATGAGCCAGTCCTTCACATCAGGTGGCCTAAGTATTGCAGTTTCAGCTTCAGAATGAGTTCTTCCAATGAATATTTCAGGACTGATTTCCTTCAGGATTGACTGGTTTGATCTTGCAGACCAAGGGACTCTCAAGAATCTTCTCCAACACCACAGTTCAAAAGCATCAACTCTTTGGCACTCAGCCTTCTTTATGGTCCAATTCTCACATCCATACATGACCACTGGAAAATCCATAGCTTTGACTATATGGACCTTTGTCAGCAAAGTGATGCCTCTGCTTTTTAATATGCTTTCTAGGTTTGTCATAGCTTTTCTTCCAAGGAGCACAGGTCTTTTAATTTTGTGGCTGCAGTCATGATCTGCAGTGGTTTTGGAGCCCAAGAAAATAGAGTCTGTCACTATTTCCATTGTTTCCCCATCTATTTGTCATGAAGTGAGGGAACCAGATACCACGATCTTCGTATTTTGAATGTTGAGTTTCAAACCAGCTTTTTCACTCTCATGTTTCAATTTCATCAACAGGGTCTTTAGCTCCTCTTCACTTTCTGCCATAAGGGTGGTGTCATCTGCATTAGAGCATATCTGATACACTTTAATCTCAGTATAGCAGTAGCTCTACAAAAGCAACCTTCATATTCAGTTAAAGCAGTTACGCTCTCAGGCCATGGGCTTCTGTTTAGTCTCTCTCATGTCTGACTCTTTGCAACCCTATGGACTGTGGCCCACCAGACTCCTCTGTCCATAGGATTTCTCAGGCAAGGATACTAGAGTGGGTCACCATTTTCTTTTCCAGGGGATCTTTTGGGCCCAGGGATCAAATCCACATCTCCTGCATTTGGCAGGCGGATTCTTTATCGCTTGGGAAGCTCTTCTCAGGAGAAGGGAAGAATATAAAATGGGAGACTTAAGCAAGCCCTCTAGATATTTTGTGCTTGTAGGTAAAAGTCCCTATTTTATTTATTCCTCATAGAGACACTATCTGAATTACCTAAATGGGAAATTTCAGTGATTTTTTCAGACAAATTTTACTCTAGGCTGACTAGCAAAAAATGACACCCAAGAGGAGAAAAGCTATGATTTCTTGTTTTTTTAAAAAATTCAGAATTTACTAACGTAATTATCAGTGAAAGGAACAGCATATCTTTTTCTGTGGAAAACATGAAAAATGTAATTCCATTTGTTATGTATAATCTAAGGAATGATACATAAAAATGTCAGTAGTCACTCTTTTGACACTAAAGCAGTATTGTATAATAGTTATTATTTAACGTTTTCCTTTGAGATTGACTTTTAATGTTTGGTCTCCCTTCTTACATGTAAGTAACGCTGATAAAAGCAAATTTAAAATATAAAAAGGTCACTATCATATTGTGCTCATTTTTGCTATATTGGTCATTTAAATGTATAATATTTCAACCTGGTAACTGAAATTGTAAAAAGGAATTTAAAATGTCACTAATCTATTTCTATAACAAAGAAAGCACAAAGAAGAAAAAATAATATATATTTATTAATATATGTAATCCTATTTCTTTTACTATATAGAATTAGAATGTTATTTTTACTGATATAAAGAAGCAAAATTCTAATAAAATACATTTTTAAAAACCTAAATAATTAATAAAAACTCCTAAAGACTACTCATATTGTAACTTCTGCATATATAAAATATATAATATATAATATATACATGACATATCCTCAGAGTAAGATTTGTATTACTGTATGATGAAATTAGTCCTTTTAATTCACTATGTTAATAATGTATTAAAAACTAATTTTTAATTTTTTGTAGGTGAAATAGTGCTAAATAAATTATTTTTCATTTCAATTTGTACTTAGCAAATTCAGTTTAGTCTAAGAGCTTATATATATATATAATTAAGATCATCAAATAAATTATTTTTTCCATGATTTTCAATTATTTTCAATGACTAATTTCTATTTTACCTCTTTTATTAACCTATGCAGGAATATAAGACTCAAACAACAGTAGATTTTGATATTATCATTACTTAATTTCAGTTCAGAAGAGATCATCACTTTAGCTCAAGGTGTTTACTTTATATCACCCAAGAGTTTTGCATAGTGTGGTGAATCATCAAAATTCATGGATTATGCAATTGTGAATTCTATTTGCTAAGCTTTATTTGTAACCCCAAATCTCTTTTGGCTATGCATGGACATGTGCATCCCCAGATGAGCTCAAACAAGCCAAGATTACCCCTTCTTATTTCAGATCTTACAAGTGCCTACAAGATCTATTTAGTGCCACATATTTTTGTGTCTTATGGTATGTGTGGGTGTGCAGTTTTGCTAATCAAAATGGTCACAAAGTGTAGTACTGAAATGCTGCCAAGCCAAAGAAGACTATGTCATGTTTATCAAGAAAATGTCTGTTAGATAAGCATATAGCATTGGTAGCCATGGGCTAAAAGTTGCTGAATCAAATATATGGAAGTCTATACTTGGGTTTCCCAGGTGGCTCAGTGGTAAAGAATCTGTCTGCCAATGTAGGAGATGCAGGTTTAATCCCTGGGTGAGGAAGATTCTCCAGAGAAGGAAATGGCAACTCATAAACAGTATGTTTGCTCGGGAAATCCCATGGATAAAGGAGCCTAGGGTCACAAGAGTCACACACAACTTAGCAACTAAGCAACAACAGCAATAAAACCCTAATATTATGACCAGCATAGACAGCATATTTAAAAGCAGAGACATTACTTTGCTGACTAAGTTCCGTCTAGAGAAGGCTATGGTTTTTCCTGTGGTCATGTATGGATGTGAGAGTTGGACTGTGAAGAAAGCTGAACGCCGAAGAATTGATGCTTTTGTACTGTGGTGTTGGAGAAGACTCTTGCGAGTCCCATGGACTGCAAGTAGATCCAACCAGTCCATCCTAAAGGAGACCAGTCCTGAGTGTTCATTGGAAGGAATGATGCTGAAGCTGAAACTCCAACACTTTGGCCACCTCATGAGAAGAGCTGACCCACTGGAAAAGACCCTGATGCTGGGAGGGCTTGGGGGCAGGAGGAGAAGGGGATGATAGAGGATGAGATGGCTGGATGGCATCACGCACTCAATGGACATGAGTTTGGGTGAACCCCGGGAGTTGGTGATGAACAGGGAGGCCTGGCGTGCTGCAATTCATGGGGTTTCAAAGAGTCGGACACGACTGAGTGACTGAACTGAACTGAACTGAAAGAACCTTTAAGCACCAATTAAATTTTTTTAAAAAAGGAAGCATTTTAAAGAATAGAGGAACACATGTGTGAAATCACATGTACCAGAAATCTTCATTAAAATACCTTCAAAGACAATTTAACAGTTTCCCAGGGAACCATATTATTTTAACAAGTGTCAGGAAATTTAAACTCATTTTTAACCTAAATTTATCATACTAAAGCTGAACTTTTTTTTATTCATTTCTATGATTTTATAACCAGAGAAGACAGAAATCTGCTGTTCACTATGGGTATATACTAATCTATCACTTTAGAAATGGATTTTTATTACACTGTTACTCAGATTATTAATCTCCAAAATTATTTTTATAAATTCTATAATAAAATTTATTTTGACATTGTCTTGGAAGTCTATCTATAAAGTAATTTATACTAGTCTTTTTGCTTGCCAATGCAGATGCTTTTAATTTTATGGCTTCTTTCTCTCTAGAAGGAAAAGGACTGTAACCTTTTGGGGACTGGCAGATTTTTGGTTGTTATTTGCAAGGCTAATTCAATGCTATTGCCATTCTCTGAGACAATTTGTTTAAATGACAGCTGCTGTTATAAAAGCTGCTTTTAATTCCAATTATACATGATTTTCATAGCCATAGCTGACCTCTAAAAGTGGGAAATAAACAGCAGAGTGGAAAATAAAAGATATAGTTTGGGTTACTATTATGTAATTTTAGCAATGTAGACTTGCTGCTAGATGGACATTTCAAGGCCCTTTCAAGATTAGAAAAAGAACATAGTTTGCCAAATCAAAGGTATGGCTGAACAATAAATCTTGTTTGCTTGTTGTGTTTTTGCCAAAGAAGTGACCTTACCAAGAATGTATATTTTTTAGTTCAGAAACAGAAGCTATTGTTATCAATCAATAAGTTAATAAAAACCAAAGGATTCCAAGTAATTTCATGGCATTTTATGAAAGAACAGTATATATGCAAAAATTTATTCGACAACCCATTGCAGTTATATTTTCTAACAACGTTCAGTGAAATGCTTTATCTCCATCAGATACTTGAAAAAAGGTCCATCCAATAGCCTTAGGGATATATACAAAGACTGTGCTGTTCAAAGAGTATAAATAATTTAAACAGGTTAATTCTAGGATATTTAAAGAGACAGTTTATGATATGAAGACACCAAGCATTAAGAGCAAGATCTCAGATTCTTCTATCCAATTGTTTAAATGTATCCTAATTACCTGAATAATTAATTCTCTTTTGGAAATGTGCAATATTTCCTGTTAAATCACACTGAACAACTGTGTCTGTGTGTGTGTTCATTCTTTTGCAGGTTTAAAAACTCAGAGAAACAGTAGGTTAAAATTTTGTGAATACTGTTAATACATAACAGACTTCTGTTGGATGACTGAAACACTTCAGAGCAGTCAGGGTGTGAAAATCCCACTGTTCGTTCTGGTGTCTGCATCTCGAGACACTGCAGAGAAGCATGGAAAATGAGCCCTCCTACATGGTTCAGACATGTGCTGCCCCAAGGGTGGAGTGAGGCACGGACCATTTCCTAAACTGCTGTCAAGCTCTGTTAATCCCTCCTTCTTGGGAGTGTATGATTTTAGAAATGGTAGACTCTATAATTTAAAAGTAAAACAAAGGAAGAAAAAAGTCAAAGAACATTATTTTCCCAGTATTCTTTTCCCCTGGAGAATGAAATGGCAACCCACTCCAGTATTTTTTCCTAGAAAATCCCATGGACAGAGGACCCTGGTGGGCTACAGTCCATGGGGTCACAGAGTCGGACAGCAACTGAGCACATTCTTCTTTTCGTGTGCGTGCTGAGAGTGGTGTCCAACTGCGACCCTATGGATTGTAGCCCACCAGGCTCTTCTATCCATGGAATTCTCCAGGCAAGAATACTGGAATGGGTTTCCATGCCCTCCTCCAGGGGATCTTCCTAACCCAGGGATCAAAACATAGGTCTTTTTCATCTCCTGCATTGTTGGGTGTTTTTTTGTTTTTTTGTTTGTTTTTTACCACTAGAGTCACCTGGGAAGCCCAATTTTCTTTTTATGTTCACTTATTTCACAATCTTTTATATCATTATTCTTATACTTTCTAAATATTTCACACCATTTACTGTTTTTATTCCTCTTGGACATTTTCTATTCATGGTAAATATTTTGAAGGTTTTCTTGTGCTGAAATATTGATAACTGTTATGTTAGAAATAATGACAATAATTCTTATGAGGAGCTGACTTGCCATCCAGTGTAGCAGAATCTCCAAGGACTTCTTTCAAATTACATGCATACATTCTTCCTTATCTCCCTTCATTTTCTGATGGTAGTGTTAAGAGAAATGTTACTGACAGAAGTGGACTGTGTGTAAAGAGTGTGCAGGCAGAGGAAGCATTGAGAACTATGGATGTGAGTGAGCACAGAGTGAGTACTCCCTCCAGTTAGACAGCTCAGGTATAGTGCAGGGGCTGTAGCCAGCTACAAAGAAGGGAGCAGGAGGGCCCCTGTGGCAGGTATAATATGGGCATCTTGGAAAATGTGGTGCTAACTGTGCTTGTGACATGCTTTCTGCGGAGAGGCAAGTGTTTTCTAACTGGGCAGTAGGGCAAAAAAAATCCTTGCAAAGGACTGAAATCTACAGAAACACCTCACCTATCTGTGTCTGAAATTACAAGTTCCATTCCCAACAACACATTTAATTTAGCTGTACATAAGTGGGAAACATTTTGTGTTGTTTCTAAGACATAGCATTGGTTATTGAGCTCTTTCTCAGGAACTGCAAAGTTTATTCAGTAACTCACAATCTCTTAAAGTGCCATAAAACATGAAGCAAGCTTTTATGGAGAAAATGGATCCTAGATGAATGGATTGTACTTGAGATTAGTGTATAACACAAAGGTGAGTCCCCCAAAAAACTTCCTAAACTGTTGGTTTAATATCCATTAAGAGATAGTAAAGTGCTTCTGATGTGAAGAATGAAAGGAACCTCAGAGTTTTAACAACAGCCATACTTTTCTGTGTAATGCTCATGGCAGAATTTGTGTCCTTATTTATGTAACACTTGCTGAAGAAGAAAGGTATTTGGATTTTGTTCAATCAAATCAAATTTTAGTTTTAGTTGTAGTTTGAGCTAGAAAACATAAATTTTACATTATAATGCAGAAAAAATGTACTCTGAGTTTAGGCATGAAAATAATTAAGGTAGTCTCTTTTTATCCATTGCTCTTTCAATGGTTCAGAAGTTAGAGTTTACAAACCACCTTAGTAACAGTATACATGAAGCTAAAATATCAAGAAATACATAACTTTTGAAAGAAACTTGTTCATAAGGAACTTCCACCCTATGTATGCAGACTTTTCAGACTCTAAGTAACATGATTTTGTGTTGATTACAGGTATTAATTTCTTTTAGTTTTGTCCACCCAAATCTTAAATAACACTTTTTTCACTCAGTCCCTAATTTCCCATCTCTAGTCACCCCACCTTCCATCTTTACTCAAATAGAAAAATGATTATATATATCAATTAAAAATAATTGATTAAATCTATTTCACAGGGTAAATTTATAAGTATTGAAATTCTAACTATGCTTACTTTTACTATATTTAACACAATAATACTTTGCACCTAACACTGTAGTAAGGCCTTTATGTACTATAACCCACTTAATATTGAAAACAACACTTTAAAGTAAGTACAAAAATATTCCACCCATTTTATTGATGGCTTCTGGAAGTTAAGAGAATTTGCCCACATTTACACAGGGAAAAGAAAATGAAATTAAATATCCATACCTGCATATGTAACTAGTATGTGCTTATCATCATTATTCAGTAAGATTTTTTCTTGTACAATTGTACTTTACTCATTGAATTCAATAGCATTTTGACATTTTAAAAATGTTAACTGCATTAAATAAAACTGAATTCATCATTTGCTTTGGCTTGCTTTAACATCTTTAGATACAGTTTCAACAACCCTTGAGGCAGAATTTAATGAACTGTGTTTGCTGCCTCAAGTGCAGGCAGTAGTCAGGGTTTTATCAGTTATCTGCTAAGAGCTGCAACCAGTGCATGGTGTCTCTCTTTGGGAGCTCCAGATTGGTCAGGGATATATTTAAGTACATTTGGAAAACTTGCCATTTTCTGACATAATGTCAAGAAACCACCCAGTGGTTTTAGAATAAAATTCAAATTTTGCATCCTAGCTTACAAGGACCTTAACCTGATGAATTCTAATCCATTTTTTTACACTATCCTCCTTTTATCTGAAACACTTAAGTGTCTACTTGTTATTTTTGAGCCTGCAGTTTTCATTTTTACATTTCCATGTTTACCTCCAAGAAGTGTTTTTTTAACTGTTCCGTGCAGTCCTCATTTACTTTCAAGAACAACATGTAAAGATGCTTGTTCTGTAAACTGTCTCCTGATCTAAGAGTGAAAATTTAACTTTTTATTTGTTTCCATGACACATTATTAGGAGAATAATGTAGCCACTATTACACTGCAATTTATTTGTTTCCATCTTTTTCCATATATATATTTCTCCCTTACTAGGCTATGGACTTCTTTGAGAGAAAATGGTCCACATATTTGATACTCATTGAGATTTAATTTGTTGAATAATATAAAATCAGGAATTTGTTCATGACTTCTCACATACAAATTTATTTTAAAATTGATTCCAAAAAAATTTCCCCATTATTTGTAAATGCCACCTCTAAATACAGGCATCTTAAGGTTTGACATACTTATCATGATAAATTATAATTGCAATGCTTTTATTGAACAATTGCAGCTTAGTGATTAAAAGGGGAGTATTTATTAGTATTCAGTATTTGTGTAATTTGTCACTTACTGTATGGGAGTCTCAGTTTTTAATACGTAAAAAAGGGATAATAATTGTTAATAATTCTACCTGTTTCATAGGCTTGTCTGAAAGGTTAAATGATGTGTTTAAAGAACATATTATAATATCTCTCGTATAAGCACTGAAAAATAGCATGAAACTATCAGGTTGTAAACTCTGGGAGGATAAGGATTTCTCATACTTGTATCCCCAATTCTCAATTAAAGTTTCAGACACAGAATCACGGCTCAATAAATTTACTCTGTTGAACAAATGAATTAATTTCAAATACATTAATCTTCCCTAATATTTCTAAAAATGTCACATTTAACTTGGTTTTGAATGTAAGGTAGGAAAAGGAGAAGGAGGCAAACTGAATATTCAATGAAAGGAACAAGATTATGGCTATAATCATTATCGACACCATCAATTATCATGATCAGGAATATCAGGTACCAGGTTAATGAGAAGATAGGGGAGATGGATAAATGAGGATATAATATAGTTATTTAGGAGCCACTATGTGTAGCTTTGCATATGGTAAAGTCACAAGTTAGAGTCATTCATTGGTTATTAATGGATTGATCAAGAGTCTAATAAGAGGAAGTTTTAAGAGTGAGCTCTGTAGACACATACACACATGCATACCAAAGTAGATTATAAAGAAGAGACAGTTTGCCTAATACATAGTGATCACAGAGTAAGCACTAAGTTTGAGATATCTGTGTGAGACAACCAAGTGAAAATGTCCAACCATCAATTACACTTGTTCTGGAGATTTCACATACAGATGCAAAATTAAATCATAGAAGTTCATTGACAAAGATGAACTTGTTGAGAAGGGGAATAATAACAGAAAACTAGCAAAAATGTATATTTTAAAGTGCTGAGGTCAAAGCATAAAGTGTGTTTTCTCAAGAGCAGTGGGAGGAGAGATTGACCAATACAATTCTAAGCCACAGAGGAATTAGGAAGACTGTGTGTTTTTGACAGTTTTTTTCTCTTATGCATATTTTTAAATATTTTCATGGGAGTAGGTATTAAAATTATTACTAATGCCCTATTCCTTCATTGGTGGTGGTGGTGGTTTAGTCATTATGTTGTGTCTGACTCTTACAACCCTATGGACTGTAGCCTGCCAGGCTCCTCTGTCCTTGGGATTTTTCAGACAAGAATACTGGAGTAGGTTCCCATTTCCTTCTCCATTCCTTCATCAACAAAATACAAAGTCCCTGGTTAATTATTCTGAAGGTACAAACAATTCAACATGTTATTAAGATATAAGAGACACTTATAGGCACTACCCTGATTCTTTATTTAATGCTTTTGAGTTACCAGACAGAATATGGATTTTTAACTTTCACACCAAAAAAAATCTGTAATAGAGAGGACTGTTATTTTCATTTTCCCCAGATTTAACGGTAAATCACAAAATAATTTCTATTTCCCATTCAAATGATATTTTTGCTAACTTCTTAATCTTATTAACATATTTTGTTCAATAATGATATTGTTATCTTTACTATTATAGTAGGGCAACAAATAGATTTAGTTATGGAACAACTCAAATATGTAACAAAAATTTATCTTCAAATTCTATCACTGATCTAATTTATCAGGTTTAGAAGTGCATATCATTGTGAATTAACACCATTTTCAGATTATTTTGATTAGGGACTTAGTGTTGAATGACCCGATTTCTCTTGGATCCATGCTGTTTTTCAGATTTTCTCTCCTGCAGTCCTAACCACAGCAATATACCTGGTGCATGTTTGAAGACTGCCTAATAACACTTGGTGGAAATGGATGAGGCTCACTTTAAATACTCATATGCAGTTTTTTATGCTATCCATAACATCCTCTGTTAGGTGACAAGGTCTGATCTGAGCATTAGAAAAGGGGTGCAGCTGCTTCAAAAGAGCCTTTGAATCTATTGTGCTGGTTGGGTCTGTGGATCCCAGTATTTTCTTCTCTTCATAAAGTTACTGAATTATTTTACTCTTGTTTTACACTATTCCTTTCTAGGTCAGCCAGATTTTTAGGAGTCATTTGTCTCATTGCCGGGGTTTACGTAAATTTCTGAATCCCACTATTATATGCCTTGACCATGGAACTCTGGAGCATAGTCTCAGATGATTTGTCAGTCAGTGCTATGAAATATCTGCTGGGCCAGATGCAGACTGCAGCACAGATCTAAATGCAGAACATCTCCTTGGGCTTTGCAGCTTCCCCCAGCTTTGACTTTGTCTACCCTCAGTGCTTCTTGTTTATATTCCAGGTTGAAAAAAAAAATTAAACATAGTAATCCCATGCAACTTTCCATTTTAAAAGGAGAAAAAAAAAAGCCATCAGCAACTAAAGGAAAGAGTAAAAATGGATCTGTCCCTGAGGGAGAGGGCAGATATAGTGTTATGGGTATCCTGGAAAGAGAGATTAGAAAAAATGTCAAAGGCAGTGAGCGCTGAACTGGCCTTCATTTCTGAAGTATTGAATATGAAGAGAATTTGGCAAGCAGCTGAGGGACTTAGGTTATTCCAGGAAAAATAAACAATTTCAGGCCAGACTCAGAGAGAAGCAAAGGATTGGACCTGTATGAGAAAAGAATTTAACCGGCTGAAGGGAAGTGACTGTGAAGTAGAATATAATATGGTATAAATGGAAAAAGAAAACAGGCTCTAAAATTTCCTTAGTGCCAGACAGGAATTTGGTAATTTTTCCATACACAGCTAGTAACAGGTGAAGTTTATTGTGTGGAGCTGGAGTCTGATCAGAATTTTGTTCCAGGTGATTCTGTTTGGACATAGGAACTGTTTAGAAGTACTGAGCCGATGGGGGTCCATTTCCTTCTGGGGGTCCATTAGTTTACTCTTCAAGAACTAATTTGTAAGCTTGTGTTTGTAAATCATTAATCTGCCTCGCACAAAACTAGCAATAGATTCATTGTGAAACAGTTAGGACTTTGTTTTGACTACTTATTGCTTTCTCTTTTGCTCAGTCGTTGCCCACTGATTTCAAACATTAAGATCACTCTTCTCTTATTCTCATCTAATGGAAATTTCCTGTTCTACTTTCGATTCCACTGTGTTCAAAGTCAGTGATTTCAGAAAACACATGTATGTTAATTATTTTCTATATTATTTTTATAAGGATGGCTTTAGAGATAGCAATTTTACAGTCAGCAAGAACAAAAAGCCTGGGCAGAGATGTCATAGCCTCTCATAGAAAATAGGTAGCCAAGTGATTTGCCTACATGCTTAGCCAACATGTTTTACTGTGATTAATTTAGGAAACATTCCAAAGTTTAATTGTAATCGATTAATACAACACATACATAATGCATTTGCATATTTTATTGGGTCTAATTTTCTAAATTAATGAAATAATTCTCTCCCTCTCTGTCATACACACACACACATACACGCATGCACATTGATTTAAAGTTTCATTGTCCACAATAACTGCTTGATTGTGAAAATACTGTTGAAGTTAAAATCATTTATGGTAGTCTCTGTCTACTCTTAATATAATAATTGGCAATACTAGACATTTTGATTACACCTCTCATTTAAAATTATTACAAAGGATAGATTATTGATCAGTAAAGAATGACAGAATGCTTTATTTTCAAGTGTAATTTTCAGTTGTGAATTACATTAAATCTTTTCTTTTAGAATCAGAGGAACAGTCATTAAATTTTATTAAGCTAAATAACACTCTATCAGATTCTACTAATTGCTCTCTTGATTCCTGCTTTCTTCCTTCCTTTTGATTACCCTGTTCCATACTAACTCAATCACTTCAACTGTCAAAGAATGAAATAAACAAGGAGGTGCTTTCAGCAACAACTTCATTAGTTATGAATGGTTCTATTAAATTTTTACATATTGAAAAATTAGGTTCATCAGTTTAACAGTATTGCTTAATTAATTCAATTCATGTTTGCTATAAACTACTCTGAAATATAAAGCACAGTGCTTAAAGTTTTGACAAAATTAAAATGCATTATCATGGTTGTACTTTTACACTAGCTGCATTTACAAAATATATACAGTGTTTTTTATGATTTATGTATATAGAAGAAATACATGCAGAAACAAATTATACACACATACGAACAAGGGTTTGTCACAAAATATGAAATAAAAGAGAACACAGCAATAGAAGATGGAATTGATATATCAATGTGAATAAATGTGTAAATATAGCACTTAGCATTTCCATAAAAATATACAAAAAGTGACAAAAGAGTAAAAGAAATGTAATGCCAAACATCAGGCCTGAATATGGTTGCTTTGCACTCAGTTGATCTAGTTTTACTTAGAGATCTATTTTTGAGGATTGGGAAGAGTAAATTGAGCACATATTTGTCTTGCCTGCACATAGGTAATCTTAAATAACTAATTTTAAAGATTATTTTAATATATATAATTTATGGAAAAGGAAATGTTATATTGCATATACACACACATATACACACTTTAAATGAAGTGAATGCCTCTATATCCACCATCCAGCTTAAGAAGGAAAAAAATAAATGAAAAAAATGTAATCAAGATCCATACAGTTCCCTTCTGGATCAAATCAATCTCATCAGTGTGGATAAGCACTATTCTGACTTTTGTGTTTAACATTCATTGTTTCTCATTTGAATTATAAAATTACATATATATTCTGTGTTATAAATCTATGTCAATATGGAATTATGTTTGTATTATATCTTATATGTGTTCTCTTGTATAAATAACAATATAATTTTTCATTTGAGTTCTTATCATGAATAATCTTCTATAACTCATTTTCCATTGAAATTTTATGTTTCTGAATTCATTCATGTTTATTTCTCTGGGGGCAGTTTTTTAATTCAATTGTTAGATAAAATTTATTGTGTGAATTTATCATTATATGTTTATCCATTCTTCTGTTTATGCACATTTGGATTATTTTTAAATGTTCCCCTCTGTATATGCTGTTATATAGATAATTTTGTGCATGTCTTCTGTTATGCATGTGAAGAAATTTATGATATGTAGCAGAACTCAGCAGTTCACTCCTCTCTCAATATATATAATATATAGGAACTCCTGAGCCATAGGGTATATCAATCATTTGTTGTTGTTCTATCAAGTATCACCAAGGTCTCTGTGAACCAATGTACAACACAATTTACAATCTATCCAGCATCATATTCTAAATTGGTTATTATTCCTTTAATTTCTGACCAGAATGTAGAAAAAGATCTTACTTTGGTTTGATTTTGTGTATCTTTAAGTACAGATGATGTTGCACATCTTTTCATTGGTTTATTTATACTAACATTGCATTTCTTAGAAATGTGTATATGTATTTTTCAACTATTTTTCCTATGAAGTATTTTTCTTTCCTATTGATTATAAGAATAATTTATTTATTATAGGATCACTTACTATATTTACCAAAACATATTTCTTTTTTCCTCCTGGATCAATTCTTAGGCTCTCTTGCAACCAAGTATCAATATATCATACTGCTGAGTTCTAGTCATTGGAATGTGAATGGAAATGGCATGCATCACATAGGACAGATAGCTACCATCTTTTGATGTACACTCACTGGGAGTGCTTTCCACATCTGAAATTTGTAGCAGGGACCTGAACGCAACCTTGGAGCACTGAAGATTCTGCTCTGAATAATTCTGTGAAACAAATTTCTTCGATCCATGCACCTATCCTTGTCTTCCCTCAGCAGTGCCTATTGTTGCTGTTGTTGTTTAGTCACCCTGTCATGTCAGACTCTTTGCAACCCCATGGACTCATGTACACCAGGCCTCCCTGCCCCTCACCATCTACCAGAATTTGCACAAGTTCATGTTCAGTGCATTGGTGATGCCTTCCAGCCATCTCATCTTTTTATACCCTCTTCTCCTTATGCTCATGATCTATCCCAGAATCAGAGACTTTTCCAATGAGTCATCTGTTCGTATCAGATGACCAAAATACTAGAGCTTCAGCTTCAGCATCACTCCTTCCATTGAGTACTCAGGGTTGATCTCCCTTAAGACGGAATGGTTTTATCTCCATGCTGTTCAAGGGACTTTCAGGAGTGTTCTCCAGCACCACAATCTGGAGGCATCAATTCTTTGGCTTTCTTCCTTCTTTACGTACCAGATTTCACAACCACATATGACCACTGGGAAGACCACAGCCTCAACTATATGGACCTTTTTGGCATAGTAATGTCTGCTTTTCAACACACTGCCTTGGTCTGTCACCGCTTTCCTTTCAAGGAACAATTGTCTTCTGATTTCATGACTGCAGTCACTGTCCGGATGATTTTGGAGCCCAGGAGGAGGAAAGCTGTTGCTACTTATACCCTTTTCCCTTCTATTTGCAAACAGTAATGGGGCCAGATGTCATTCAGTTCAGTAGAGTTCAGTTACTATGTCATGTCTGACTCTTTGCAACCCCATGGACTACATCAAACCAGGCTTCCCTGTCCATCATCAACTCCCGGAGCTTTCTCAAACACATGTCCATCTAGTCAGTGATGCCATCCAATCAGCTCATCCTCTGTGCTCCCCTTCTCTTCCTGCCTTCCATCTTTCCCATATCAGGGTCTTTTCCAATGAGTTGGTTCCTCACATCAAGTAGCCAAAGTATTGGAGTTTCAGACTTAGCAACAGTCCTTCTAATGAATATTCAGAACTGATCTCCTTTAGGATGGACTGACTGAATCACCTTGCAGTTCAAGGGACTCTCAGCACTCAGCTTTCTTTATAGTCCAACTCTCACATCCAAACATGACTACTGGAAAAACCATAGCTTTGACTAGATAGACCTTTGTTGGCAAAGTAATGTCTCTGCTTCTTAACATACTGTCTAGATTGGTCATAGCTTTTCTTCCAAGAAGTATGCGCTTTTTAATTTCATGGCAGCAGTCATCATCTGCAATGATTTTGGAGCCCCCAAAATAAAGTCTGTCACTGTTTCCATTGTCTCCCCCTCTATTCGCAATGAAGTGATGGGACCAGATGCCATGATCTTAGTTTTCTGAGTGTTGAGTTTTAAGCCAACTTTTTCACTCTCCTCTTTCACTTTCATCAAGAGGCTCTTTAGTTCTTTGCTTTCTGCCATAAGGGTGATGTCTTCTGCATATCTGAGGTAATTGATATTTTTCCTGGCAATCTTGATTCCAGCTTGTGCTTCATCCACTCCTGTGTTTCTCATTATGTACTCTGCATATAAGTTAAATAAGTAGGGTGACAATATACAGCCTTGACATACTCCTTTCCTGATTTGGAACCAGTCTGTTGTTCCGTGCCCAGTTTGAAATGTTGCTTCCTGAACTGCATACAGATTTCTCAAAAGGCAGGTCAGCTGATCTAGTATTTCCATCTCTTTAAGAATTTTCCACAGTTTGTTGTGGTCCACACAGTCAAAAGCTTTGGCATTGTCAATAAAACAGAAGTAAATGTTTTACTGGAACTCTCTTGCTTTTTCAACGTATGTTGGCAATTTGATCTCTGGTTCCTCTGCCTTTTCTAAATCCAGCTTGAACATCTGGAAGTTCACGGTTCATGTATTGTTGAAGCCTGACTTGGAGAATTTTGAACATTACTTTGCTAGTGTGTGAGATGAGTGCAATTCTGCGGTAGTTTGAGCATTCTTTGGCGTTGCCTTTCTTTGGCAACCCACTCCAGAACCCTTGCCTGGAGAATCCTATGGACAGAGGAGCCTGGTAGGCTACAGTCCATGGGGTCGCAAAGAGCCGGACATGACTGAGAAACTTCATTTCACTTCTTTAGGATTGGAAGGAAAACTGACCTTTTCCAGTTCCATGGCCACTGCTGAGTTTTCCAAATTTGCTGGCATATTGAGTGCAATACTTTCACAGCAGCATCTTTTAGGATTTGAAATAGCTCAACTCGAATCCTATCACCTCTAGTAGTTTTGTTCATAGTCCCTAAAGCCTGCTTGACTTCTCATTCCAGAATGTCTGGCTCTAGGTGAGTGATCATACCATCATGATTATCTGGGTCATGAAGATCTTTTTTGTTTAGTTCTGTGTATTTTTGCCACCTCTTCTTAAATGTCTTCTGCTTCTGTTAGGTCCATACCATTTTTGTCCTTCATGGTGCCCATCTTTGCATGAAATGTTCCTGTGGTATCTCTAATTTTCTTGAAGAGAACTGTAGTCTTTACCTTTATATTGTTTTCATCTATTTCTTTGCATTGTTCACCGAGGAAGGCTTTCTTAACTTATCTGAGTTAAATTATCCCATTCTAATACATTTTAGTTCACTGATTCCTAAAATGCCCATGTTCACTCTTACCATCTCCTGCTTGACCTCTTCCAATTTCCCTTGATTCATGGACCTAACATTCCAGGTTCCTATGCAATATTGCTCTTTACAGCATCAAACTTTACTTCCACTGTCAGTAACATTCACAATTGGATGAAATTTTTGCTTTGGCTCTGTCTCTCCATTCTTTCTGAGTTATTTCTCCACTTTTCTCCAGTAGCATATTGGGCACCTACTGACCTGGGGAACTCATCTTTCAGTGTCATATCTTTTTGCCTGTTAATGTGGTTCTCAAGGCAAGAATACTGAAGTGGTTTGCCATTCCCTTCTCCATTGGACCATGTTTTGTCAGAACTTTCCACCAAGACCCGTCCATACTGGGTAGCCCTACATGGCATGGCTCATAGTTTCATTGAGTTAGACAAGGCTGTGGTCCATGTGATCTGTTTGATTAGTTTTCTGTAATTGTGGTTTCATTCTGTCTGCCCTTGAGGGATAAGGATAAGAGGCTTATGGAATCTAATTGATGGGAGAAACTGTGGGGGAAACTGGGTCTTGTTATGATGGGCAGGGCAATGCTCAGTAAATCTTTAATACAATTTTTTGCTGATGGGTGGGCCTGTGTTCCCTCCCTGTTATTTGACCTGAAACCAAACTATGGTGGAGGTAATGAAGTTAATGGCTAACTCCTTCAAAATATCCAGTACAGGCACTGCCACATTCAGTGCCCCCAAACCTGCAGCAGACCACCACTGACCCATGCTTTCGCCAGAGACTCCTGGACACTCACAGGCAAGTCTTGGTCAGTCTCTTGTAGTGTCACTGCTCCTTTCTCCTGGGTCCTGGTGTGTACAAAGTTTTGTTTGTGCCCTCCAAGAGTCTGTTTCCCAGTCCTGTGTAAGTTCTGGAAGCTCTATGTTGGGGTTAATGACGACCTCCTCCAAGAGGGCTTATGCCACACTCAGGTCTACTGCACCCAGAGCCCCTGCAGCAGGCCACCGCTGACCCTCGCCTTCACAGGAGACTCTCCAACACTAAAAGGCAAGTCTGGCTCAGTCTCTGTGGGGTCTCCTGGTGCACACAAGGTTTTGTTTCAGCCCTCCCAGCATCTCTGGTGGGTATCAGGTTTGATTTCAAATGCAAGTTCACCCCCTCCTACCATCTCACTGGGGCTTCTCCCCTGCCCTGGGACATGGGATATATTTTTTTGGTGGGATCCAACATTCTCCTGTCACTGGTCATTTAGCAGGGAGTCGTAATCTTGGATGCCATTATGTTAGTTTTTTTCTTTCTTTTTTTTAAATATTTAGTATTAAACTGGCTCTTTCACTGTCCTTCATTTTCATCAGAGGTTCTTTAGCTCATAGTGCATGCCCCCTCCCCCTAAACACACAGACACAATGCTAACTTAAACCAAAGCCAAGACCACTATGCTTATAGTAAGATATTTTTTCCAATGTATTTTCTGAATGTTCTTCTATTTTTACTGCCTAATACTCATTCTCCTGATTGGTTTATTGTAGAATATAATAATCTGTTTATTAATTTCACATATATTCATCCAAGTGTTGTTTTCTTTGATTAAACAAAACAATTTTAACATAGATTCATTATGTCTTCCATTAAGGCATATTTTTTTTTTTTTTTTGTCTTTTAAAAGCATTGACTTGCTAAGGTAATAAATGCATGCTTCATATTTCCTTCCCAAAAGGTTAATACTTTTTTCTTATAAGAGCCTTTTAAATATTATGTAAAGATGATAAATAATTGTTTTCATATAGATAATTTGTCAGAACTCAAGTTTCTAGCCAAGAAATTTGTTCCCCAATGATATCCCTTTATAATATATCAAATTTTACTACATGTGTAGGTCAGTTTCTAGATCTGTCTCTAGCATTGCTATCACAATGTCTTTTTTTTAATAAAGTTTATTTTTTAAAATTTTATTATTGGAGTATAATTGCTTTACAATGCGATGTTAGTTTCTGATGTACAACGAAGTAAATCCATCATGGTGGTAGATTAGTCGCTAAGTCATGTCCAACTTTTGTGACTGCATGAACAGTAGCCTGCTGGGCTCCTCTGTCCTCAGGATCTCAGACAAGAATAGTGCAGTGGGTTGCCATTCCCTTCTCCAGGGGATCTTCCCAACCCAGGAATAGAACCTGGGTCTTCTGCATTGCAGGTAGATTCTTTACCAACTGATCTTCGAGGAAAGCCCAAATCAGCCATACATATGCATATACTCCCCCCTCTTGAGCCTCCTCCCACTCCTCCATCCCACCCCTCTAGGTCACCAGGAAGCACCGAGTTGGGCTCCCTGTGCTATATGGTAGCTATCTGTGTTACACATGGTGGTGTATATATGTCAAAGCTACTCTCTCAGTTCACCCCACCTTCCCCTTCCCCGCTTCGTCCACATGTCCATTCTCCATGATTGCATCTCTATTCCTATTCTGCAAATAGGTTCAACCGTACCATTTTTCTAGATTCCATATATATACATTAATATGCAATATTTGTTTATCTGTTTCTGACTGACTTCAATCTGTCAGTGGTCCTTTTGCATCACTGCAAAAACCCAATTTTGTTTCTTTTTATGGCTGTGAGCAATATTTCATTATATGTATATATCACATTTTTTTAATCCAGTCCTCTGTTGATGGGCATTTATGTTGCTTCTATGTCCTGGCTATGGTAAATAATGCTGCATTGAACACTGAGGTGCATGTGTCTTTTTGAACTATGGTTTTCTCAGGGTTTATACCCAGCAATGAGACTGTTGGGTCATATGGTAGTTCTATTTTTAGCTTTTTATGGAACTTCCATACTGTTCTCCATACAGTTTACATTCCCAACAACAGTGCAAGAGGGTTCCCTTTTCTCTACATCCTCTCTAGCACTTATTGTTTATATATATTTTTTGATGATGGCTATTCTGACAGTTGTGAAGTGATATTTCAATGTAGTTTTGACTTGTGTTTCTCTTATAATTAGTGATGCTGAGCATCTTTTCATGTGTTTGTTAGCCATCTGTGTGTCTTCTTTAGAGAAATGTTTCTTTAGGTCTTCTGCCCATCTTTTACTTTTTTTTTTTTTCTATTGAGCTACATGAGCTATTTATATATTTTAGAGACTGTTCCTTTGTCATTTGCAAATATTTTCTCCCATTCTTAGGGTTTTCATTTCATCTTGTTTATGGTCTCATTTACTATGCAAAAGGTTTTAAGTTTAATTAGGTCCCTAAAGAAGTTTATCCAAATAGAGGATTTTCCTGCATCTTATAAGGAGTACATAGGGATTTTCATGGACAGAGGCATCATTTCTTCAGAGAACATGGCTTTGCACATTTGAAATCCTCTTGGTGAGTGGTTGACTGATGACTTACTGTTCTCTGTCATACAGTGGATAAAGAGCTGGGAATCATCACCTAGCTGTCTTAACTGTAAAACAGATTTATTGTGACAACTAAGAAATATCTTCTTTTAATGGCAACCTTATGGATCCAGCAGAATGAGTTATTGGTAAAATGAGTAGATCAATGAATAAACTTTTCAGATGAGTTTGTACTTTAATACACACTGGAGCAGTGGTAAATGCTGTCCTAAGAGTATCATTTAAATTTTGTTGCACTGTTATTCCTTCTAATATCAAATAATTTTTAAAAGATAATATCATTAAATGTTTTTGATTTGTTTGCCATCATGATAGTTAATCTAAAAGATGAACCTCCAAATCCAATGACCCACACTTCCCAAAATGCATGTGCTTTTATAGGCCCCTCAATCTTGACTGGCCCTGTGTATACAATATAGTATACAGTGGCCCTGTGTATACAAAACCAGCAATACTGGTTTTGATCTTTCTGATTATAAGATTATAAGAAACCTCATTACTTCTGCCTGAATCTCTTGAAATCTTTGCTTTGGGGAAAGCAGGTCACTGTGTAAGAAAAGAGTATCTTGAGAATATCGTGTTTTGAAGAATTCAACATGGATATTTGCATAAAGAGAGAAATGCTTCATCAGTTTACTACAAACCATGCAGTCCATTATTTTAAAATTCAATTCATAAATGGAGTGCATAATATTCAGTTGTGTATATGTACATGTATACTTTATTCACATATGTATATTTATATATTCCTTATACATGAATCATATACAATAAAAAGCTTAAGTAGCTCTTTCATAATTAAATAAGAATGATAAAAATATCAAATTGAATTGTGAAAACTTCTGTTTAAATATGATAGACATTGCAAAATATGACATGTACATTTCAATGAATACATTATAAATGTTTATAAAATAAACTGGAAATAATCATGGAATGCTATGATTTTGTGAAGGACATGCATGCTTAGAAAATAAATTTAGCCTGTTGGAAATTCTCATTTCTTCTTTGTTTATTTCAAGCTTAAATATGAGCTTTCTGGCATGCAACAGAAACAACTGAGGGAAACAGGGTAAGGGTTAGGTCATCCTCAGCCATCATGTTCTGAATTCTTTTTTTGTTTTACTTCCAACATTGACTTCGCCTTTTGTTTTTTTTCTCTATTCTAAATAACCTCATTATTTCTATTGAGTGGATTTTCCACTCTGTAATACCAATTTAATAAAAAAAAATATAGATTCAATTCATGTAAATATATGCTAAAATTTCTCTGGAAAGTTTTCTCTAAAATATTTTAGTTCCATTTACAAGTTAAATAATGTATAAGTACAAATAAATATTTGATAAAATGATATATTTAATGTTCCCTTTTTATATTTATTTTAGTACTGGGAAAAAGAATACAAAACAATTAAAATAATTCATTTATAAAAAAGAAATGGAAGAATTTAAAAGGGTTTTACATTGCTAAACTCCTACATCAACATTTCTGAAACATTATCAGTAGATGATTCAAAAGGAAATTTTGGATTTTTTTACAGTTATGTCACCATTGTCTGATATATAATTTTGATTTGAAGCTTGCATAGCAGAAAACGTATGACCAATTATCATCCTAATCACAGTGATTTCATAAACAAGTTTAACATGTCTTTTCTCTTTTAATAAAGTAGCAATATTATTTCAAAACTTACATTACAATTTAGCACAGGGAACTGTACTTAATGCTCTGTGGTGACCTAAATAGGGAGGAAGTCCAAAAATAAAGTGATATGTATACATATGACTGACTCACTTTGTTGTACAGCAGAAACTAACACAATATCATAAAGCAACTATACTCCAATATGTTTTATTTTTAACAAACTAACATTACTTACTTAAAAGACATTTTTAAACATTTTAAAAATATGGTTGATTACATGAAAGTATTTAACTATAAAATAAGGAATTTGAGTGGTGTTATTTACTTAGTCAGAGGAAGGAAAGAAAAATAAAGCTACCTAGTAGCATTTTTCTCACAATTCAGACTTGTTGGGCATGTTGATTTTCGTTGTTGTTAGTAAGAAGTGGTTTGTAACAAGATTTCAGTGAAGTTGTTACATGCTCTACTCTATTTCCAAAACATGTGGTCTTATTTAGAACATCCTCTTTTTCCCTTAGGTTATTTGGCAAACTTCAAGTGTTTGATTGCTTTTAATCAAGAAAATGAGGAACATTTGTTAAATCTTTTGATTAATCAGATTTTGACTAATATCCTTGAGCAATTAAGATTCTTAATCCTTAAACCTAGCTGAATTTAGGATGTTAAAAAAAAAAACTTTTATGTAATCCAGATTATTCTATGGAAGAAAAATATCAGAATGATAAAAAATTTTCAGTAAAAGAAAGCATAAAAGAGAAAGGAAGATAACAATAGCTGTGTATGCTCAGCTGGTTCAGTCATGTCTGACTCTTTGCAACCCTATGGATTGTAGCCCGCCAGGCCCCTCTGTCCATGGGATTCTCCAGGCCCCTCTGTCCATGGGATTCTCCAGGCAAGAATATTGGAGAGGGTTGCCATGCCCTCCTCCAGGGGATCTTCCTGACCCAGAGATAAAACCCAAGTCTCTTATGTTTCCTGTCTTAGCAGGCAGGTTCTTTACCACTAGCACCACCTGGGAAGGCCAATAATAAGTATAACAAATATATCATTAAAAATTCTGACTTAAGACTACAACTCTTAAAAATATATGAACAGGGCACTCAAAGCCGGTGCACTGGGACCACCCTGAGGGAGCGGCTGGGAGGGTCTTGGTAGGGGGGTTCAGGATGGGGGACACATGTACACCCATGGCTGATTCATGTCAATGTATGGGGAAAACCACTACAATATTGTAAAGTAATTAGCCTCCAATTAAAATTAATTAATTAAAAACATGATATTTCAGAAAAATATATGTACATACTTATATGTGTGTTTATTTTCATAGAGTTCATGTAAGACCATACAATGTGATAAACTTTAAGTCACAAGGAAGGAAGGTTATAAAGTGACTATTTTATTTTATTTTATTTATTTATTTATTTATTTTTTAATTTTAAAATCTTTAATTCTTACATGTGTTCCCAAACATGAACCCCCCTCCCACCTCCCTCCCCATAACATCTCTGTGGGTCATCCCCATGCACCAGACTTTTGGACTCAGAGGGAGAGGGAGAGGGTGGGATGATTTGGGAGAATGGCATTCTATCATGTATACTATCATGTAAGAATTGAATCACCAGTCTATGTCTGATGCAGGATACAGCATGCTTGGGGCTGGTGCATGGGGATGACCTAAAGTGACTATTTTAAAAAATATATAATTTAAAATATTTGAAAGGGAAAGAATAAGCCTTTTAGAAGTAGCATAAATAATCATCTTAAGATTTTGATTTCAGTTACAGAAAATAGTGAGGATTGATGTTTGTCATTTTATTTTTTGTATATATATGCTGGCAAATACATTTTTATACAATTTAAATATTATAAAGACAAAATTTTTTTTAATATTGAAAGGCATGATCAAATAATTCTTTCTTATATATTTAGAAAGATTTGCTTGATATTTCACAGTGAAATATATTTACAGGAAATAAAAAGTTTTGAAAAAGGGACGATCTATATATTTTCTAAAATTATGATGATCTATTCATATCTATATGCATATATATACAGTACTATATGTATATTCCCATGGTATATGTCATAGATATAGACTATAAATATTTATCACATGATTTACAGTATATATCATCACAGAGTTATTGTTGTTCAGTCACTAAATCATATCTGATTCTTTGTGACCCCATGTACTGCAGCATTTCAGGCTTCTCTATCCTTCATTATGGCTCAGAATTTGTTCAAAATCATGTCCATTGATTTGGTGATGCCATCCAACTATCTCATCCTCTGTTGTCTCCTTCTGCTCCTGCCCTCAATCTTTCTGAGCATCAGGGTCTTTTCCATTGAGTTGATTCTTCACATCAGGTGACAAGTATTAGAGCTCCACGTTCATCAGTGTCTCCAATGAATATCCAGGGTTGATTTCCTTAAGGATTGACTGGCTTCATCTCCTTGCACTCCAAAGGACTCTCAAGAGTCTGCTACAACACCACAGTTCAAAACCATCAATTCTTCAGCATTCAGCCTTCTTTATGGTCCAGCTCTGATATTATACATGACTATTGGAAAAATCATTGCTTTGATTATACAGACCTTTGTTGGCAAAGTGATGTCTCTGCTTTTTAATATGCTGTCTAGGTTCGTCATAGCTTTCTTTCCAAGGAGCAAATGTCTTAATTTCATGGCTGCAGTCACAGTCTGAAGAAAATTTGGAGTCCAAAAATATCAAATATGTCACTGTTTCCACTTTCCCCTTCTATTTGCCATGAAGAAATCAGATCGGATGCCATGATCTTATGAAAAATACGTTATTGTCCAGAAACTACCATAATTTATGTTTACAAATATTGTCCTATGTTTACTGTGTTCAAGCCTCTATGATGGATCTTCAGGGTGCACAATGATAATAAAAAGCAGCCTTTGCCATGAAGATATGCAGATAGGAGATAGAAAATCAAGGGTTGCTTGAGATGAGGCTGGTGTTTAGGAATGAGAGGGAGAGAGTATACAGAAGCACAAGAAAAAAGTTTGGAATGGTGGGTATATCCATGATCTTGATTGTGGTAATAATATCATGGATATATGCATATGTATGTATGTGAAAGCTATCAGTTGTA
The DNA here is from genome assembly GCF_023091745.1 of Budorcas taxicolor. Classification (NCBI taxonomy): domain Eukaryota; kingdom Metazoa; phylum Chordata; class Mammalia; order Artiodactyla; family Bovidae; genus Budorcas; species Budorcas taxicolor. The sequence goes on along the minus strand of NC_068921.1, from coordinate 60,170,093 downwards.
CACTTGCAATATGTACAGTTATTATATGTCAATTATACCTCAATAAAGCTGTTTTTAAAAACTATGCTTTGGGGCTATCATTAAGTTAAATAAAAAATAAATGTAAAAAGCAACTTGCCCTTATACATCATATATTCCATTGAAATCTGATGGTTGCAATAATATAATTTCTTAGTAGTTGTGTGTATTACTACAGATTTTAAATCAGCATCTTCTTCCTCAATTGTATTCATGTCCTCAAGGTCACATAGCTAGAACATGGCATAGGCAGTACTAAAACCCACATAGACTAACTCTGAAAACAAAGTGCATTCTATTAAATCTGGTGATTCAAGTGCAAAAGTTACTGCATAATAATTGTTTCCCTCAGGGTAGATGTGAATACAACATTGAAAAGAAGGTATAGAAAATGTTGGCTGATAAATACCTATGTGAAGATAACATCATGTGAGGATGTATACCCATGTGAGGATACACACCTACGTTAGGATGTACATCGTCATCTATAAGATTCTGAATGTTCATCCAAATAGCTTTGTCTGCATTTTCTGTTTCATATGATCAAGAAAAACCCACTTTTAAATATGTTCAAAAGAACAGTGATTTCTTTAAAATATGACAATATTATTACCTTCAATGGACATGAGTGTGAGCAAACTCCAGGAAGTGGTAATGGACAGGCAAACCTGGTGTGCTGCAGTCCATGGGGTCACAAAGAGTCGGACATCACTGAGTGACTGAACAATAACAATTACCTTACTCTCCAATGTCCCAAACTAGATGCATGAGTTCAGAGTTATACTTACTCATTGGAAGGAAAGCTATGACCAACCTAGAGAGCATATTAAAAAGCAGAGACATTACTTTGCCAACAAAGATCCATCTAGTCAAGGTTTTGGTTTTTCCAGTGGTCATGTATGGATGTGAGAATTGGACTATAAAGAAGGCTGAGTGCCAAAGAATTGATGCTTTTGAACTGTGGTGTTTGAAAAGACTCTTGAGAGTCCCTTGGACTACAAGGAGATCCAACCAGTCCATCCTAAAGGAAATCAGCCCTGGGATTTCTTTGGAAGGACTGATGTTGAAGCTGAAACTCCAATACTTTGGCCACCTGATGCGAAGAGCTGACTCATTTGAAAAGACCTTGATCCTGGGAAAGTTTGAGGGCAGGAGGAGAAGGGGATGACAGAGGAGGAGATGGTTGGATGGCATCATCAACTCGATGGACATGGGTTTGGGTGGACTTCAGGAGTCGGTGATGAACAGGGAGTCCTGGCATGTTGTGGTTCATGGGGTCGCAAAGAGTGGGACATGACTGAGCAACTGAACTGAACTGAACTTTGCAAAAAATTTTTGGAAAATAAAAAGGAAACCAAGAAGAGCTTTGTATACTATTTCTATTTACAAATTTTAGCCTTCCTATCAGCTTCTTGAAATTATTACAATATGATACATCACATATGTTCTTTAAATTAAATCTTCAGAGAATATTTCTTTATCTTTGTGATGGATGTTTTTCTTAAAAGCTGATAGTAGTCTGGAGGGAAATTTAACTTCAAATTTGGGTTTTATTATTCTTAGATTTTTAATCAGTTCAGTTCAGTCGTTCAGTTGTATTCGACTCTTTGCAATTCCATGAACCTCAGCACTCCAGGCCTCCCTGTCCATCACCAACTCCCGGAGTTTACTTAAATTCATGTCCATTGAGTCGGTGATGCCATCCAACCATCTCATCTTCTGTCATCCCCTTCTCCTCCTGCCTTCAATCTTTCCCAGCAACAGAGTCTTTTCAAATGAGTCTGCTCTTCACAGCAGGTGGCCAAAGTATCGGAGTTTCAGTTTCAACATCAGTCCTTCCAATGAATAGTCAGGACTGATTTCCTTTAGGATGAACTGGTTGGATCTCCTTGTAGTCCAAGTGACTCTCAAGAGTCTTCTCCAACACTGCAGTTCAAAAGCATCAATTCTTCAACACTCAGCTTTCTTTATAGTCCAACTCTCACATCCATACATGACTGCTGGAAAAACCATAGCCTTGACTAGATGGACCTTTCAGGTTAGCACATATCCCAACAACATTGAACATTAAGTTTTCTTTTGCTAACACTCAATAAATCATATAATTATTCAGTAAAATATAAACATGTTCTTAAAGGGGGTAGAGCTGACATGTTCAGTCTGTTATGTCTCCTATTTCTTGGATTATAAAACAGAAATGCTTCTGTTGATGTTAATTAAAAGCATTTTTTTCCCCAGGCCTGGCATAAAATATTTGACATAAAGTTTTCACCTTTTCTGTAGTTAAAATTTGCAGGAAAAAATCAAAGGTTTCTGTAATTCACAGTACATATTTAGGAAGAAGAGAGCTTACAAACATCTCATACAGTTAAATTCTGTAAACATCTCTATGTAAATATTGTATATTTATCACTTAAGCTGTTATGAACATTTCCTGCTCAATGAATTCATGCTTAAGCAACAAATGTTTTCTAATATGAACAGAAATAATAAAACATTTAAAGTGATAGTTTTTAAATATAAATTTTTATTTTATATATCATATTATGGTATATTTGGTCTTGATCATTTCAAAATACTTCAATAAAAACTGATGTTATCTTGAAGGACTAAAGAGAAGTTTGGAAACCTCTTGACAATATCAGTGACTTCTACAGCACAGGCAGTACTAAAATCCATGTATTCTTTATAATTTATTAAGAGATTTAGAGAAATAAAATAATGCTTCGAGATCTAGATTCTCATGTTCATTTTAACTTTACTAAAATAGTGTGTATCTTCAAACTATGGATGTGGAAACAAAATCCTCCAGAAATATAGATTAGAATTTAGTTGTGACCGAAATAAGATTCCCTTAAAAGACCTTTATATATTTTGATGCTATAATGATTGAGCTATAGATAATATTCTAAAGGAAATGATAAATGCAAGGTAATTAGCACATTAAATTACACCTCACTTTATCCCTTAATACAAAGAAGTCTTTCAGATTCATACTGAAGAACAGGTTTTAATAAACAGTTTAATAAATAGTGGGGTCTTTGAATACTGATATCCAAGAAAGATAAGTGAATAGAGAAGAAAAATGGCAAAGAACAGAAAGTGTGAGGGTATACAAATTATGGTGTTTGCCTCCAAGTTTATATCAGGTTCAGAGTAACCACACACTCAGAGGATTACTTGAGTATGTGACCTTCTTTGACCCTTTTTCAAAAGTAGTCCTAGCTCAAGTGTATTGTTATGAATCAAACATTCACAACAATGTGTACATTCTTGTCAAGAGAAGGATATCCAGGACTCTACTGCACTGTGAGAAGAAAAGGAATGAGTAAAATAATAAATTTTTTGATGATGAAACAATACAAGTTCTCTGTATTTATGTGCATTTGCACAAGCTGGGCATTTCACAAATCCAGGGGTTGCCATTCATGGACTCCTGCAGTTTATTAATATAATCTATGAGAGGCTCTGTTCAAGTACATGTTAAGTAAGCAGATAGATGTATTACTCCACAAAGATTTATAGCCAACTAATTATATTCTTATCTCATCAAAAATTTCTGAGTTGTTGTTGCTCTGTTTTTGTTTCATGTAAACTTGGGCACTATGCTATCCCAGAGTTTCCCTGGTGACTCAGACAGTAAAGAATCTGCTTCATATTCAAGAGACCTAGGTTCAATCCCTGGGTCAGGAAGATTTCTTGGAGAAGAGAATGGCTACCCA